>NC_061843.1:2515083-2520083 GCF_019202785.1 Penaeus chinensis | reverse complement strand
CTGCTGTCTCGCTGACAATCTCACTGCTGTCTCGCTGGCAATCTCACTGCTGTCTCGCTGGCAATCTCACTGCTGTCTCGCTGGCAATCTCACTGCTCTTTATCTCACTGCTGTCTCGCTGGCAATCTCACTGCTCTTTATCTCACTGCTGTCTCGCTGACAATCTCCCTGGCTGTCTCGCTGGGAATCTCACTGCTCTTTATCTCACTGCTGTCTCGCTGGCAATCTCACTGCTGTCTCGCTGGCAATCTCACTGCTGTCTCGATGGCAATCTCACTGCTCTTTATCTCACTGCTGTCTCTCTGACAATCTCCCTGGCTGTCTCGATGGCAATCTCACTGCTGTCTCGATGGCAATCTCACTGCTGTCTCGCTGGCAATCTCACTGCTGTCTCGATGGCAATCTCACTGCTCTTTATCTCACTGCTGTCTCGCTGACAATCTCACTGCTGTCTCGCTGGCAATCTCACTGCTGTCTCGCTGACAATCTCACTGCTGTCTCGCTGGCAATCTCACTGCTGTCTCGCTGGCAATCTCACTGCTGTCTCGCTGGCAATCTCACTGCTGTCTCGATGGCAATCTCACTGCTCTTTATCTCACTGCTGTCTCGCTGACAATCTCCCTGGCTGTCTCGATGGCAATCTCACTGCTCTTTATCTCACTGCTGTCTCGCTGACAATCTCACTGCTGTCTCGCTGGCAATCTCACTGCTGTCTCGCTGGCAATCTCACTGCTGTCTCGCTGGCAATCTCACTGCTCTTTATCTCACTGCTGTCTCGCTGACAATCTCACTGCTGTCTCGCTGGCAATCTCCCTGCTGTCTCGCTGGAATCTCACTGCGCTTTCTCACTGCTGTCTCGCTGCAATCTCACTGCTGTCTCGCTGGCAATCTCACTGCTGTCTCGCTGCAATCTCACTGCTGTCTCGCTGGCAATCTCACTGCTCTTTATCTCACTGCTGTCTCTCTGCAATCTCACTGGCGTCTCGATGGCAATCTCACTGCTGTCTCGCTTGGACAATCTCCCTGCTGTCTCGCTGGGAATCTCACTGCTGTCTCGCTGGCAATCTCACTGCTCTCGCTGGCAATCTCACTGCTGTCTCGCTGGCAATCTCACTGCTGTCTCGCTGGCAATCTCACTGCTGTCTCGCTGGCAATCTCACTGCTGTCTCGCTGGCAATCTCACTGCTGTCTCGATGGCAATCTCACTGCTGTCTCGCTGGCAATCTCACTGCTGTCTCGATGGCAATCTCACTGCTCTTTATCTCACTGCTGTCTCGCTGACAATCTCCCTGGCTGTCTCGATGGCAATCTCACTGCTCTTTATCTCACTGCTGTCTCGCTGACAATCTCCCTGGCTGTCTCGCTGGGAATCTCACTGCTGTCTCGCTGACAATCTCACTGCTATCTCGATGGCAATCACACTGCTGTCTCGGTGGCAATCTCACTGCTGTCTCGATGGCAATCAAAGTGCTGTCTCGCTGGCAATCTCACTGCTGTCTCGCTGGCAATCTCACTGCTGTCTCGCTGGCAATCTCACTGCTGTCTCACTGGTAATCATAGTGCTGTCTCGCAGGCAATCTCACTGCTGTCTCGGTGGCAATCTCACTGCTGTCTCGATGGCAATCATAGTGCTGTCTCGCTGACAATCTCACTGATCTTTATCTCACTGCTGTCTCGCTGACAATCTCCCTGGCTGTCTCGCTGGGAATCTCACTGATCATTATCTCACTGCTGTCTCGCTGACAATCTCACTGCTGTCTCATTGGGTGTTGAAGAGCTAGGCGTTGGTGCTGCCTCTGTCTTCGTCGTGAACTCCGCCGCGTCCCCATGATGCTAGGCTCTGGAGATAACTCCTTCTTGAATTGAGGCTCTGGGCCGGCCGTGTACTTTGCCGGCAAGGGACAGCGCGTAGCTCAGTATTGAGCGTTCTAGCAGTGCGTAGATCTATTTTATTTCTTCTTCTTCTTCGTGTTCTTATTGTTTTTCTTTTTCTTCGTGTTTTTTCATCTTCTTCGTGTTGTTTTTTTCTTCTTCTTCTTCGTGTTTTTCTTCTCCTTCTTCTTCTTTTTTCGTGTTGTTTTCTTCTTCGCGTTTTTCTTCTTCTTCGTGTTCTTCTACTTCGTGTTTTTTTTTTTTTTTTTCTTCGTGTTTTTCTTCTTGTTCGTGTGTTTTTTTTCTTCTTCGTGTTTTTCTTCTCCTTCGTGTTCTTCTTCTACATCTTTATCTTCATCTTTTTCTTCGTCGAGTTCTTTTTTTTTTTTCTTTCTTTTTGTTTAAAGCCCGTCGGTAAATGTTGCCAGTACCTACGCGTCACGAATCACGAATATTGTGGTAAGATGGATTCCTCTTACTCCTTCCTGTTAATATCTATGGTTCTGGTTGCACGGAAAGACACCCCCCTCCCCTCCCATACCCTGTTAATCTTGGCCTTAACATAAGTGGGCATGAAGAATATTAGGGACCTTGCGGGGTAAAATATAAAGGAATATATGCTGCTGCCTCCCCACTCGCCGCCCTAAAGGACAAACATTCTTTACTTATAAGCCGCAAGGTGGACCGTAATATATTAACCTCTAAAGAGTGATGAAGGCTGGGTGGGAGGAGCACAGCTGATGGCAGTAACTCCTCTCCCTGTGAAATAACCCGCGAGCAGTTTGAGCATTACATTGTTTAATAAGAGCCCCATGATTACCACAGGAAATCCTTTACATTCTGCCATCTCGACACTTTATGGAAGCGCCGTCGCAGGGCCGCCAGTAGACCCCGTGCCATTGCGGTTGTGGACCCCGGGTCACAAATCTTCCACAAGAAGAGAAAGTCGCGCTCCTGTTGTAGAATTCGCTGGCATTGTACACACTCCACCAGTCCCTTCTCCACCGCGGTCGGGAGTACATCAGCCTTCCTGGTGCCTGCGATGTATAAAAGGGGAGGGGGTCACACAGATCACGTCAGTTTCGCCTCATCTGCCATTCCTGATATTATGCTGTTGGGGGATCGGATGCAGATCTGAGTCTACCACTGGATTACACAGAGTCCCCTTAAAAAACCCGAAGTGAGTAAGAATGAATCAACGGCTATTGAACCGAGCGTGTAAATGATTTAACATGTTAACTTCTAGAGAACTTTACAATCAGAAGTCTTCAAGATCTTTAAATGGATGTTGGCATGGAGCCACGTCATAAGTCCGATATGCGAAGCTGAGCCTCGCCCGGGTTATGCCCATGAGGGGAGCCCGGCTTGTGTCGACTAGTGCCGACTCGCTAACTTGTGTCAGCTTGTGCTGACTCGGATGAGCTTGTCCCTACTCGCTGTGGTGTCCAGCCACAACAGTAACCTCCAGACGACAATTGCAACTTCTCGCGCCTGGGCGGGGCGCGAACCGCTGACCCCTTGGATGAGAGGCCGACACGTTACCACTGTACTAGCCCGGAGGCTGGAGCCACATTGTTTTTGCGAAAGGGATTAATAATAAATTCAAAGTTGCTACGAGTCTTGTGTGATACTGACCAGTGCGATGCGCATATGACAGGAGTTTTACGCAAAAGTTAATGTTAATATCGTCGTTACATGAATGGTCTGCTTGAGAGGGACACTTTCCCGTTCCTCTTGAAACCTGGTCCCTGGTCTCCTGTTTCCCTGGTCCTTGGTCTCCTGTTTCCCTGGTCCTTGGTCTCCTGTTTCCCAAGCGACGCTGATGAGAAAGTAGCTGTCGTTGCCCTTGTACTTGAAGACCTCCCGGCCGTTGGATCAGGTGTCACATCCTGCTCCATCTCCCGAGTTTGAGCTGCCTGTTCTGTCCAAGGACTTTCGGACGGAAACTTTTTCAGTGCTGCTTATTCATTTCGCATTTTAGAGTTGTTTATAGACCTCGCTTTTCTTCATTTATCTTTCCCCATTTACAATTGATTTACTCAGTCTGTAAAATAAGCAGTAGACCGCTAGTGTTACTGAGTGGCAGTCTCGGTCGCCATGATGCAAAGGACACTGACTAGTAAATCCGTTCTTTCAAGTAGTCCATCATCTATCCTATGGACGTAGCTTCCATGGATCTCAAGAGCCGCTGGTCCCTCTCTCAGGGCCTTTCCTGCAACTGCTAACTGTTTCCCTTGGAGAACTCTCGAAACCATGCCCCTCCTCGTCGGGCACAGCAAGGGCTTCTATGGCACCCGTGATAAACATGACCGGAGATGTGTTGCCGGAGCGAGTCCCCGAAATCCCTTTTTCAGAGGCGCTTTCCTGCCGCAGAAGCCGCAGAAGGTGGATCCGGGCGTGGACGGTCCTCCTCTGGTGGCAGAGGTTCTTGATTGTCCTTCATGCTAGCAAATACAGCAAAATAAATGTAGTTATTCTACAAATAGAAGAGAAATAAAATAAAGAAAATAATACATCGATTAAAAAATTACTCGATAAGGAATAGTAACATAAAATAAATGTTAAGCAATAAAATCGACAACACTAAAATAATAAAACAAATGAACAGATAAAGACTAGAATTGATTTAAAAAAAAGACACGAAAATCGGAGAAAACACAGCACACACACGAGCAAAATCATAAAATCCTGCTTCGCCTCGAACTCTCACAGGCCCGCGGGTTTTTACCGAGGCTTGATGGCGGACCCGAGGCTCATTCGGTGCACTGTCTGTCTGTCTTCTGTCCGTCTCTTGCTCTCTCTCTCTCTTTCTATCTATCTATCTATCTATCTATCTATCTATCTATCTCTTGCGCTCTCTCTCTCTCTCTCTCTCTCTCTCTCTCTCTCTCTCTCTCTCTCTCTCTCTCTCTATCTATCTATCTATCTATCTATCTATCTATATCTCTCTCTCTCTCTCTCTCTCTTTCTCTCTCTCTCTCTCTATCTATCTATCTATCTATCTATCTATCCAGCAATCTATCTATCTCTTGCTCTCTCTCTCTCTATCTCTCTCTATTCATATATTTATCTATCTATCTATCTCTTGCTATCTCTCTCTCTCTCTCTGTCTCTCTCTCTCTCTCTCT
>NC_061843.1:2507583-2510083 GCF_019202785.1 Penaeus chinensis | reverse complement strand
GGAGAGAGGGAGATAGATGTTGGAGATTGAGGGAGAGGGAGAGATGGAGATCAGTGTTGGAGATTGAGGGAGAGGGAGAGAGGGAGATAAATGTTGGAGACTGAGGGAGAAGCGATCGAACGCAAGGGAGGGAGGGAAGGAGAGTGCGATGTAATATCCACGTGGAGAGGGAGAGAGGGAGATCAGTGTTGGAGACTGAGGGAGAGGGAGAGAGGGAGATAAATGTTGGAGACTGAGGGAGAAGCGATCGAACGCAAGGGAGGGAGGGAAGGAGAGTGCGATGTAATATCCACGTGGAGAGGGAGAGAGGGAGATCAGTGTTGGAGACTGAGGGAGAGGGAGAGAGGGAGATAAATGTTGGAGACTGAGGGAGAAGCGATCGAACGAAAGGGAGGGAGGGAAGGAGAGTGCGATATAATATCCACGTGGAGAGGGAGAGAGGGAGATCAGTGTTGGAGATTGAGGGAGAGGGAGAGAGGGAGATAAATGTTGGAGACTGAGGGAGAAGCGATCGAACGAAAGGGAGGGAGGGAAGGAGAGTGCGATGTAATATCCACGTGGAGAGGGAGAGAGGGAGATCAGTGTTGGAGATTGAGGGAGAGGGAGAGAGGGAGATAAATGTTGGAGACTGAGGGAGAAGCGATCGAACGAAAGGGAGGGAGGGAAGGAGAGTGCGATGTAATATCCACGTGGAGAGGGAGTGAGGGAGATCAGTGTTGGAGATTGAGGGAGAGGGAGAGAGGGAGATAAATGTTGGAGACTGAGGGTTAAGCGATCGAACGCAAGGGAGGGAGGGAAGGAGAGTGCGATGTAATATCCACGTGGAGAGGGAGAGAGGGAGATCAGTGTTGGAGACTGAGGGAGAGGGAGAGAGGGAGATAAATGTTGGAGATTGAGGGAGAAGCGATCGAACGAAAGGGAGGGAGGGAAGGAGAGTGCGATGTAATATCCACGTGGAGAGAGAGAGGGGGAGATCAGTGTTGGAGACTGAGGGAGAGGGAGAGAGGGAGATAAATGTTGGAGACTGAGGGAGAAGCGATCGAACGAAAGGGAGGGAGGGAAGGAGAGTGCGATGTAATATCCACGTTGAGAGGGAGAGAGGGAGATCAGTGTTGGAGACTGAGGGAGAGGGAGAGAGGGAGATCAATGTTGGGGATTGAGGGAGAGGGAGAGAAGGAGATCAATGTTGGAGATTGAGGGAGAGGGAGAGAGGGAGATAAATGTTGGAGATTGAGGGAGAAGGAGAGAGGGAGATCAATGTTGGGGATTGAGGGAGAGGGAGAGAAGGAGATCAATGTTGGAGATTGAGGGAGAGGGAAAGAGGGAGATAAATGTTGGAGATTGAGGGAGAAGGAGAGAGGGAGATCAATGTTGGGGATTGAGGGAGAGGGAGAGAAGGAGATCAATGTTGGAGATTGAGGGAGAGGGAGAGAAGGAGATCAATGTTGGAGATTGAGGGAGAGGGAGAAGTGGGATCAATGTTGGAGACTGAGGGAGAGGGAGAGAGGGAGATCAACATTGGAGATTGAGGGGAGGGAGAGAGGGAGATCAGTGTTGGAGATTGAGGGAGAGGGAGAGAGGGAGGTCAACATTGGAGATTGAGGGGAGGGAGAGAGGGAGATCAATGTTGGAGATTGAAGGAGAGAGAGAGAGAGATAGATGTTGGAGATTGAAGGAAAGGGAGAGAGAGAGAGATGTTGGAGATTGAGGGAGAAGGAGAGAGGGAGATCAATGTTGGAGATTGAGGGAGAGGGAGAGAAGGAGATCAATGTTGGAGATTGAGGGAGAGGGAGAGAGGGAGATCAATGTTGGAGATTGAGGGAGAAGGAGGAGACGCGGAGATCAATGTTGGAGATTGAGGGAGAGGGAGAGAGGGAGATCAATGTTAGAGATTGAGGGAGAAGCGATCCAGCGAAAGGAAAGGGAGAGAGGGAGATCAATGTTGGAGATTGAGGGAGAAGCGATGGAGCGAAAGGGAGAGGGGGATTTATATGTTGGAGATTGAGGAAGAAGCGTTGGGGTGAAAGTGAGTTAGTGAGGGAGATAAATGTTGGAGTTTGAGGGAGAAGAGATCGGGCGAAAGGAACTGAGATAGGGAGACCAATGTTGGAGATTGAGGGAGAAGCGTTGGGGCGAAAGTGAGGGAGAGCGGGATATAAATGTTGGAGATTGAGGGAGAAGCGATGGGGCGATGGAGCGAAAGGGAAGGGGAGAGGGAAATAAATGTTGGAGATTGAGGGAGAAATGTTAGGGCGAAAGAGGAAAGTAAGGGAGAGCTGTTGGAGAGAGAGAGAGAGAGAGAGAGAGACAGAGAGAGAGAGAGAGAGGAGAGAGAGAGAGAGAGAGAGAGAGAGAAAGAAAAGAGGAAGAGAAAGATGGAAATAAACGATAGGAAAAAAAACAAGACTAAAAAGAAGAGTAAGAAACACCCGAAAAAGGAAACATACGTGATGGAAAACGGGGATGGAATATGATACAGAAAGACTGATGAGTTTGGAAA
>NC_061843.1:2498203-2500703 GCF_019202785.1 Penaeus chinensis | reverse complement strand
TAATGTTTACCTTCGCTCTGTTCGATGAAGCCCATTCTGGTACTTGAATAAAGGAGTCTTGTAGCGAGATTTTGCTTTGCCCTGGTTTGCGCACGAATGCTTGTGTGTCCACGTTTCTTATATAGATCTTTGCGTGTAGAATATCATCCTAATTAACCATTATTGGGAATAATCATGGGCCGTGAACCTCCTGCAGTCATTTGTCTATGCTTGATGTGAAGTTATTAATAAGGCCAATAAGGCAGTGGATTGTGGAGTTTCCTTTGATGTTGCTGAACTGGCGATGACCTAATTTGCGGGTAAATGCCATCCATAATTCCTCATCAATTATTCTCTGGGGCATTTTGCATGAAATTGGGGTTAGTGATATAGGTCTAGTCTAAGGTTACCGAGAGAATTAGGTGGCTTTGTTTGGGGAAATGGGACTGTGATGGCGCGCTTCTGTAGGCCAGGTATCACGCCCTGGGAGTTTAGAGAGAGCAAAAACATGTCCAATACGAGTGGCAGGTTCCTTCCAAACTTGTATTAGACATGTGTTTGTTCTTGCCTCTGACCGGCAAATCGCGTGCAGTGTGTCCGTACCTTCACTGAGGGAGCTGTGAATATGTCGCATTGAGTGGGAACGAGCTTGGGAGCAAAATCTCGGGAAAAAATCTTGAGGCAATGTTTTTTGCTGTCAGGATATTTTTACCTTTTATCTTTAAATCTTTAAATGCAGATCTACTTCGTATTCGCTTACAATTGCTTGGGATGGGCGGGAGGGTCAGTACTCTAGCAACTCTATAGTTTGTAGTGGTGGGAGTAGCTTGTTGGGGTTTGCAAAGTGATAGTTGATAATCTTAGCAGCGCTCTCTGGCGAGTCGGTGATTTCGCTGATTCGAGAGATGTAACTGCCACTTCTCTTGTTACCAATTACGTTTTCAATGTGGCTGTGTCATGATTTGGGGTTTGCTTTATTGATTTAACCAATAATTTGGCCATGGTTATTTTTTGGAGCCGTTCTTATTTCTTGTCCTACCTTTTTTTGCTAAGTACTTGTTACATTGTTTTTGTTTTGATTTTTTTCTTGCCAGAACAAGGTTTTTCATTCTGTTGGTGACCCACGGCTGATTCTAATGGTAGGTGGATGTGCTTTTTAAGGGGAAGCAGATGTCAATTTGATTCTACAATGACTTTTGAAAATAATTGCCAGGGGCGTGGAGAACCTCGACACACTCATGATGCTCTGTCCATGATCCGAATTTACAAATTATAGAATCTGTGCATGAGTTTTGTTCCCTGGTATTTCTTCTCATTACCCATAGCTCATTACCCATAGCAGCATGGGGAAGATCACAACCTGCTTAGAATTGAATGCAAATGTTGGTACGCAATAAGGAAAAGCTTTAAGGTCGAAGAAGGGACTTTCGTACTTTGCCTTAAGAAAATGTTTTCTGTTATATCCGGCAGATTACAAGCACCCTCATTTCGTGAGGCGACCATCTGGGCCGAGATGCGAGCCATAATGTTTCAAAGTCGTCAGTGGGTGGACAGATGGATTTTATAATGTAAGGGATTGTGTCTGATATGAATACTAACCCGCCCTCCCCCTTTGCTTCCCTCAGGAATTTTGTTATGAGTTAGTTAACTTCGTTTATAAGTGCTACATAGGTAACATAGTTCAGTGGTAGAGCGTTGGCTTCGCAAGGAACTGGGTTCGCGCCCGGACACCTCTTTCAATCCACTCAGGTGTGAGTGAGTAATGCATGCTGGCGGAAAGGGACTGGCCATCCTGCCGCACCATCCCGCGGCTTTGTAAACATGTTCGTCTACGGTCATGTCCCAAACGTCTACTTGGACATGGGACCAACTTCGACTCTTTGCTTCGTTTTAGGAGGACAGCAGAAGCACATCTGGTTTTGTTTACGTTCTCGTACTACAATTATAGTGTCTATGTTTAGCACTGAGATACCCGAATACACTAGCAGTGATTATAGGTAATACAGTATGTTTTATGAGTAACGAAGGGGTGAGGTTAAAGTTGAGATAGATCGATATTGTGCACAATCATATTCTGACTAGCAGATACGCACAAACACACACCTCGTAACAAGCAAAGGAATATTTAACTATTGTTCGATGTTTGTTAGTCTTAATAAAAAAAAGACTGTTTGTTTGCAAATGGGGAAGAATTCCCCATTCGCAAACACACAGACAGGCAGAGACAGACAGAGAGAGCATACGTACAAATAGGTACATACCTCAGTGTGACGTGTAAATTTGCCTTCGTACGTATGAAACTGCTTTGCATCCGTCACGCACGCAAGAGTACGACCTTCCGAAAATGCTCTTTCACCTGCAGTCTTTCCACTCTGTCTCTCTCTAGGGACCAGATTCTTGCTGGAAATCTCCTTCGGCTTCTCAGGTCCTCAGACACTGCCTCTTGAAGGGATTTCCGCCTCTGCACCCTCGCCGCCCCCCCCCCCCTCTCCCCTTTCTCTCTTTCTTTATATCATTCTCT
>NC_061843.1:2490703-2495703 GCF_019202785.1 Penaeus chinensis | reverse complement strand
CACACACACACACACACATACACACACACACACACACACACA
Source organism: Penaeus chinensis (assembly GCF_019202785.1). NCBI lineage: Eukaryota > Metazoa > Arthropoda > Malacostraca > Decapoda > Penaeidae > Penaeus > Penaeus chinensis. The sequence continues at coordinate 2,495,661 of NC_061843.1, read as the reverse complement.
CACACACATAATGAAAGTCAGAAAGGCTATCAACCAGAGAGAAAAAAAAAAGCACACAAACAGACGAATGATAGTGACATGAGCTGGACAGAGATGAAACACACGAAGCAGGTAATTAATACACGAGTAAATGAACACCTCGACAATGAAAAAGATGCCGCTGATGAGTTACGATGTTTTAGGTTTATGAAATGACAATTAACATGAAACGGTGCATGGTAATTATAGCGAATCGGTGTCTCTTATGAAAATTGTTTTTTTGGCTACAGTGAAGTCTGTGGAGATGATGGATATGGGGAACAGATTAAACGATGTCTAAATATCATATATATATATATATATATATATATATATATATATATATATATATATATATATATTTATATATACACACACACACACACACACACACACACACACACACACACACACACACACACACATATATATATATATATATATATATATATATATATATATATGTTTCACTCTCTTGTTGTTGTTGTTTTGTGTGTGTGTGTGTGTGTTTAATTTTTCAATCACAATAGATGATATAAACACATTTTCTGCCTTGGAACATTAACAAAGGAAAGGGGAAAAAAAAGAATGAAAGAAAAAGAAAAAAAAAAACATAAGCTAGAGAGCATTATTGTATCAAGTGTGACGTCAGAGTTGATTTTTTTTTATTTGAATTACACTGTGTGCTTTTATTTTTTATTATTATTTTTTTTTTTGTTTGTTTGTTTCCGTTCTCACTTTCTCGCTTTATTTTTACTGTTTTCTAAGAACGATATAAAAAGATTCATGAACGAAAAACTGCGGTAGGTTTAATCTTGTGATTTAATAATTTCATTTATTTCATCTATTCTATCTATTTATCTTTTCATTTTCATTTCCCTTTTCCACCTCCCTTATCCCCTCAATCATTAAATTATCCATTCCCTCATTCATTAATTTATTTAATGATTTAATTTCTTTGTTTATTCACTCATTTATTTATTTACTTGTTTGTTTATTTGTTTGTTCCATTCATCTATTTTAGAGGTATTAACACTTTTTTGTTTCTATTGCTATCATTATTATCACCAATATTGTAATTATTGTATTGTAATTACTAACACAAATAACATCATTAGTGTATCATCTGATTTTGTTTCATGATGAAAAATAGTGATTGGAAAATCAGTGATAAAAGTAAAGAGAAATGATAGCATGACATTAAAGAAAAAAAAAAAAAAAAGCTAGCGTGCATGAATCCTGTGAGTCACGTGACAGATGGTGTCAAGGTGTCAACAGGTGTCGAGACCGAGAGAGAATACCTGTGTGCTCCTTTTTCAGCTAGAATTATTTTTTGTCCTTTTTATTATCTCCTCTCTTCTTCCTTTTATTCTTCTCCTTATTCTCTTCCCTTCTTCTTCCCTTTTTTTTTCTCATCTTTATTCTCTTTCCTCTTCCTTTTTCCTCTTCTTTATTCTCTCTCCTCTTATTCCCTTTTTTCTCTTTATTCTCTCTCCTCTTATTCATTTTTTCTCTTTATTCTCTCCTCTCTTATTTCTTTTCTCTCTTTATTCTCTCCTCTCTTCTTCCTTTTCTCTTTGGATTCTCTCCTCTCGTCTTCCTTTTTTCTTCTCTTTATTTTCTCCTCTCTTCTTCCTTTTTTCTCTTTACTCTGTCCCTCTTTTCCCCTTTTCTCCTCTTTATTCTCTTCCTCTTCCTTGTTTCTTCTCTTTATTCTCTCCTCTTCACTTTCCCCCTCCTATCCCTTTGCTTTTGTTTCTCCTCTCCTCTCATCTCCATGTTCCCTTCCTTCCTTCCTTCCTTCCTTCTTTCCTTCCTCCCTCTCTTCCGTCCAGCCTTCTTACCTATCATCTCTTCCTTCTTTCCTCTCTTCCTTCCTCCCTCTCTTTCTTCCTTCCTTCTTATCTATCATCTCCCGTTTCTCCCTTCACCATCTCCCCAATCTCCGCCCTCACCCCCCCTCCCTACTTCCCCCTTCCATCCTTCCACCCCCTCCTATTCCCCATTACCTCCTACCCTTCCCTTCAACCTCCCTATCCCTCTCCCTTCATCCCTCTATCCCCCTCCTATCCCTCTCTCTTCCATCCCTCTATCCCCCTCCTATCCCTCTCCCTTCCATCCCTCTATCCCCCTCCTATCCCTCTCCCTTCCATCCCTCTATCCCCCCTCCTATCCCTCTCCCTTCCATCCCTCTATCCCCCTCCTATCCCTCTCCCTTCCATCCCTCTATCCCCTCCTATCCCTCTCCCTTCCATCCCTCTATCCCCCTCCTATCCCTCTCCTTCCATCCCTCTATCCCCTCCTATCCCTCTCCCTTCCATCCCTCTATCCCCCTCCTATCCCTCTCCCTTCCATCCCTCTATCCCCCTCCTATCCCTCTCCCTTCCATCCCTCTATCCCCCTCCTATCCCTCTCCCTTCCATCCCTCTATCCCCCTCCTATCCCTCTCCCTTCCATCCCTCTATCCCCCTCCTATCCCTCTCCCTTCCATCCCTCTATCCCCCTCCTATCCCTCTCCCTTCCATCCCTCTATCCCCCTCCTATCCCTCTCCCTTCCATCCCTCTATCCCCCTCCTATCCCCTCTCCCTTCCATCCCTCTATCCCCCTCCTATCCCTCTCCCTTCCATCCCTCTATCCCCCTCCTATCCCTCTCCCTTCCATCCCTCTATCCCCCTCCTATCCCTCTCCCTTCCATCCTTCTATCCCCCTCCTATCCCTCTCCCTTCCATCCCTCTATCCCCCTCCTATCCCTCTCCCTTCCATCCCTCTATCCCCCTCCTATCCCTCTCCCTTCCATCCCTCTATCCCCCTCCTATCCCTCTCCCTTCCATCCCTCTATCCCCCTCCTATCCCTCTTCCTTCCATCCCTCTATCCCCCTCCTATCCCTCTCCCTTCCATCCCTCTATCCCCCTCCTATCCCTCTCCCTTACATCCCTCTATCCCCCTCCTATCCCTCTCCCTTCCATCCCTCTATCCCCCTCCTATCCCTCTCCCTTCCATCCCTCTTTCCCCTTCCTCTCCCTCTCCCTTCCATCCCTCTATCCCCCTCCTATTCCTCTACCTTTCAGCCCTCTATCCCCTTCCTCTCCCTCTGCCTAGACCCCCCACTCCCCCCCCCCACCTCTTCTGCGTCGGCCATAACAGACTGTTATTGATTACCTCTTGTGTTTGCAATGGTTATCTCTTCATATTATGTATGTAGTCTATATTCACGTTCTTCTTGTTTCTCTTATTTCTCAACATCAGAATCATCACCATTATCATCACCATCATTATCATCACCATCATCATCATCATAATCACCATCATCATCATCACCATCATCATTATTATCATCATCAGCGTTATCATCATCATCATCACCATTATCATCACCATCATAATCATCATCATCATTATCATCATCACCACCATCATCATCATCATCATTATCATCATCATCATTATCACTATCATCATCATCATTATCATCATAATCATCATTATCATCATCATCACCATCATCATCAGTCATCATCATCATTATCATCATCATCATCACCATCATCATCACCATCATCATCATAATCATCACCATCATCATCATCACCATCATAATCATCATCATCTATTATCATTATCTATTATCATTGTGGTAATGATAGTAATTATCACAAAACTAATGATAGAAAATTATTTTGATTAATATAATGATTATAATTATTTATAATCATCATTTATTATTTGTTATTTATCTTAATCATCATCATAATATCATCATGAAAATAATGATGAAGGTAATGATGATAACAGTAATAATAATAGTAATAATAATAATAGTAATAATGATAACAATAACAATAATATTAATAATAATAATCGTAGTAGTAGTAGTAATAATAGAAAAATAATAATAACAATACTAATGATAATAATAATAATAATAACAATACTAATGATAATAATGATAATAATGAAAATAATCAAGATTATGATGACGATAATAATGATAACAATCAAACAACAATAAAGATAATAATGATTATAATGATACTGTTAATAATGATGAAAATATTAACATTATCGATAATAATAATCATGACAATAATAATAACAAGAATATCAATGATAGTAATACTAATAGTAATAGTGATAATGAAGATGATAATAATAATGTGAATAATAATGATAATAGTACAGATAATGATGGTGATGATGATGAAGATGTTGATGATGATAATTATATTAGTAATAATTAATAATAAAGATGATAATGATTATGATTATAATGATGATAATAGTAATACTACTACTGCTACTACTAATAATAATTATTATAATAGTAATAATGATAATGATAAAGGTGATAATGACAATAACAATAACATTTGTGATATAAATAACATCATTAATAACAAACCTACTCCTAATAATGATGATAGCACCAATAATGGAAGTGATATAACAAAAATGATTATAACAGCATTGAGAATAATGATAAAAATAATATTGATAATAATAGTGATAATGATCATGGTAACAATAACAATAGATAATAATAACATCATTAAGAGTAATGATATCGATGATAACACTTATAATGATAATGATAGATATAACAGTGATTATGATGATATAATAAGTATAATAATGATCATTGTTTTATCATTGTTGTTTCCTGTACTATAATAATAATGTTAATAACAAAAATATTGATAATATTAATAACTGCAATGATAAGGATAATGATTATGAGGATGTTGATAATAATAATAAAGATAGTAATAGTTATGTTAGTGATGTTAATGATTATGATCATATATATATATATATATATATATATATATATATATATATATTTAGATATATATATAGATATATATATATATAGATATATATATAGATATAGATACACACACACACACACACACACATATGTGTATGTGTGTGTGTGATTGA
>NC_061843.1:2485703-2488203 GCF_019202785.1 Penaeus chinensis | reverse complement strand
CGAATAATAGTAATAAAAGTAAGGATAATAATGATAGTTATAATAATTGTAATTATTATAATAATGACAGTGATGATAATAATAAGTTATTATTATTATTATTATTATTATTATTATTATTATTATTATTACCATTATCATGATAATAATAACAGTAATGATGACAATAATGATAATAATAATGATAATAGTTATAATTATTATAAAAATGATAGTGATAATAATAATCATAATAATAATATCTATTATTATTACTATTATTATCATTATTATTATTATATTATATTATTATGTTAATAATACGATAATATAAGTAATACTGATAATAATAACAATAATGATAACTTATATTTCCCTCTCTCAATTTACCTATGACCCCTCGTCTCTCTCCCCCCCCCCCCCCCCCCGCTCTTGGGTATAGTACAAGTAGGGCCTCAGTATAAGTAACTGTGAAGAGGGAATATGGTCCAGTTTGCTGGCAACATCATGTAGGTCGACCCTACTTAGCGGTTACCATGGCAACGGCTTTCTTGAGGAGTATTCATTTGGGAATTTTGATCTGCATAAGTTTACCCGAAAATATACCCGTTTTCTGTTACATTTTCTTGATTATCCGTATCTGATCATTTCTTTTTTTAAGTAAAAGTTTTTAGATGAATGAAATTAGATGTGCTTGTTTATTTATCTGTTTATATGTTTGTTTATTTTCGTGGGTTATGTTATTTTATGTTTTTGCTTTAACCAGACACTAAAATACTGTTAAAAGAGTGAAAAATACTTGACTTGCTTGCAATATCGGACAAGTATTTTTTCTATACATTTTGCTCTCCGTCGCTCTCTCTTTTTTCTGTTTTCTTCTTATTTTCCGTTTTCCCTTTCGCTTTTTTTCTTATTCAGTCGTTTGATCTTTCTTTCTTTTCTCTCTCTTTCCCTTCCAGTCTTTGGGAATTTTACATTTTCTCTCTTTCGTTCATTATCTTTTCTCTCTTATCCTCTCTCTTATGATTCTATTTCTTTCTGGGTGTGTGTGTCTCTGACCCCCCACTCTGTCTCTCTGTCTGTCCTCTACTCTCTCTCTCTCTCTCTCTCTCTCTCTCTCTCTCTCTCTCTCTCTCTCTCTCTCTCTCTCTCTCTCTCTCTCTCTCTCTCTCTCTCTCTCTCTCTCTCTCTCTCTCTCTCTCTCTCTCTCTCTCTCTCTCTCTCTCTCTCTCTCTCTCTCTCTCTCTCTCTCTCTCTCTCTCTCTCTCTCTCTCTCTCTCTCTCTCTCTCTCTCTCTCTCTCTCTCTCTCTCTCTCTCTCTCTCTCTCTCTCTCTCTCTCTCTCTCTCTCTCTCTCTCTCTCTCTCTCTCTCTCTCTCTCTCTCTCTCTCTCTCTCTCTCTCTCTCTCTCTCTCTCTCTCTCTCTCTCTCTCTCTCTCTCTCTCTCTCTCTCTCTCTCTCTCTCTTCTCTCTCTCTCTCTCTCTCTCTCTCTCTCTCTCTCTCTCTCTCTCTCTCTCTCTCTCTCTCTCTCTCTCTCTCTCTCTCTCTCTCTCTCTCTCTCTCTCTCTCTCTCTCTCTCTCTCTCTCTCTCTCTCTCTCTCTCTCTCCTCTCTCTCTCTCTCTCTCTCTCTCTCTCTCTCTCTCTCTCTCTCTCTCTCTCTCTCTCTCTCTCTCTCTCTCTCTCTCTCTCTCTCTCTCTCTCTCTCTCTCTCTCTCTCTCTCTCTCTCTCTCTCTCTCTCTCTCTCTCTCTCTCTCTGTTTATCTGTCTATCTATCTTCCTCTCTCTCTCTCTTTCTCTCTTTCCCTTTCTCCTGTTTTCTCTCGTTCTACTCCTGAATCCCCTTCCTTTTTTTCCTTTTTTTTCTTTCTTTCTTTTTTCCTCTTTTTTTTTCTGGCGAGACACCCTGTATCCTCTCTCCATAGACCGCCTGTTCCTATTTATAACTTCCTTGACAGTAGATTAGGGTCGGAAAGGGAGGGAGGGGAATGGGGGAGAGCGGATGGGAGGGAGGGGAATGGGGGAGAGGGAAATGGGGGAGAGCGGATGGGAGGGAGGGGAATGGGGGAGAGCGAATGGGAGGGAGGGAAAGGGAGGGAGGGAAATGGGGGAGAGCGGATGGGAGGGAGGGGAATGGGGGAGAGCGGATGGGAGGGAGGGGAATGGGGGAGAGCGGATGGGAGGGAGGGGAATGGGGGAGAGCGGATGGGAGGGAGGGGAATGGGGGAGAGCGGATGGGAGGGAGGGAAATGGGGGAGAGTAGATGGGAGGGAGGGAATGGGGGAGAGCAAATGGGAGGGAGAAGCAGAGCGAATGAGAGTGAGAGGGAAGGGGTAGGATAGGAGGTGGAGGGAGAGCGAATGGGAGGGAGGGAAAGGTGAAAGCGAATGGGAGGGAGGGAAATGGGGGAGAGCGAATAGGATGGACGGGAGTGTGGAAACGAATAGGAGGGAGAAGAAGTTGGAATGAGAGGGAATAGGAGGGGGAGGGAGGAAAGTGTAAAAGCGAATGAGAGAGAGATC
>NC_061843.1:2470703-2480703 GCF_019202785.1 Penaeus chinensis | reverse complement strand
TAGGATAGAATCAACCAAGGATAAGCCGCAATCGGAAAGTTGAGTCAAATATGGAAGGATAAAAATATCTCCCGGCAGCTGGAGATGAGGTTGCTGTCATCAGTGGTGATCTCCACAGCCATGTATGGATCAGAATGCTGGATCCGAAAAGAAAGAGAAGAAAGCTTCAGGCATTTGCAATGAACTGTTTGAGAAGAGTTTTCAACATTAGATAGGAAAAACGAAAAGCAAATGAGAGAGTTATAGAACTTACAGGACGAAGGATGGGAATACTGGATATCATAAAAGACGGACAAAGAAGATGGTTTGAACGCGTAGGAAGAAGGATGAGCGAGGAGAGACGGCCAATGTGTGTATGTATACATACATATATGTATATATATATCTGTGTGTGTGTGTGTGTGTGAGTGTGTGAGTGTGTGTGTGTGTGTGTGTGTGTGTGTGTGTGTGTGTGTGTGTGTGTGTGTGTGTGTGTGTGTGTGTGTGTGTGTGTGATTTGTACAGATTATTCTAGTTGCTATTGCCGATGTTATTGTTACTGTTATGATGTTTTATTTTTCTCTTCTTTGTTACCATCACCTCTAGAATATTACTATTCTTATTATTGTTACTATTGTCTTTCACATAATTGTCATTCTAAACACCGTCATTTCCATCATTACTGTTATCATTTTCCAAATTGATGTTTCATTATCAGTTTCAAGGTCATTGTGGAGAAATTAGGTCGCTGAGTGATTCCCTTACTGGAGCATAATGGTTTTGAAAATTAATAACATTATAACCTGCCAGATGAATTAGATTACGTAATTAACGTGATATAGACTTCAAAATAACATAACATAATGTGTTATTTTTTCCCAAACGGATCTAGAGACAGAAGATATATTGTTATTGATATTGAAATAATAGTTTAAGAGTAGATAACGGTAGAGATTAGGGATAAAATAAGTTTTTTTATTCTTTTTTTTTTTTTGAGAGAGAGAGAGAGAGAGACTAGAGTAGATTAATTAATTAATGCGTTTCCTAGGTTTTCATGATCAGGCTTTGATTAACTCTGTGATGTATGTGTGTGTGTGTGTATGTGTGTGTGTGTGTGTGTGTGTGTGTGTGTTTGTATTATATATGTAATAAATGAAATAGAATTATATCATCATCAGAAAATAAAACGTACATAATAATACTTAGGTAATTATGATGGCAAATCAATGCATAATAATGATGTGAAAGTTATAATATCTGAAAATAACAACAGCAGGGCTATTATCAGTAATATCCCTATTACAACTGCTACCACCACTGCTAATGATAACGATGATGATAACACAATGACTCTGCCACGTAATCCTAAGCTGAGCTGCTTAGAAAATGATTCGAAATGAAAGTCTGTCGAGCGAAATGACAGTCAATTTCCTTGTGTTATTAAGATGGTAGTCACTGTGTTTCTCTTTCATTTCTCGGTTGCCCTTTTCTTTTCTTTTATTCTTTTTTCTTTTTCTTTTCATTTTCTTTTGTTATTTTTTTTGTCGTTTGATTATTCGTTTGTTTGAATTAATAGGTTATTGTGGTTATCTGATTTTTTCTTGTTTTTTTTTCTTGTCTATATATTTGTTTTTGTTTTTGTTTTCTCTTCATGTTTGTTTTGTTTATGCATTTCGTTTCTTTGATTATGATTTTGTTTTATTTATCTTGTAATCTGTCTGTTTGTTTGTTTATCTATTTGTTTATTTGCTTACCTGTTCTTGTATTTATTCAATTATTTGTTTCTCTATTGTTTTTATTCATTGCATATATTTTTTTTTCTTTTAGTTAAGTTTCAATTAACTTTTATTAACTTATTTCATTTTTCTCTCTTCATTTTTCTTTTCTATCTATTATTGTTTTAGTTCTATCATCAAGATTATAATCATTATCTTTGTTATTATCATGATTATTACCATTGTTGGTTTTATTATTATTATCATTATGATTATTATTATAATTAGTAGTAGTAATATTATCATTATTATAATCAACATTATCATTTATCATCATCATCAATCATCGTCAATCATCGTCATCGTCATCGTCATCGTCATCGTCATCGTCATCGTCATCATCGTCATCGTCATCATCATCGTCATCATCATCATCATCTTCATCATCACCATCAACATCATCATCATCATCATCATCATCATCATCATCATCATCATCATCATCATCATCATCATCATCATCATCATCATCTTTTACACCCATTATCATTACCATCAGTAGTATCACCATCACTAAAATCATTCCTATAAGCGTCTAATCGATTATTGTTATAGAAGATGAGATCGCGTGGGATGCCGTGCAGAATCCAAGACAAAGACCTCTTGAATAGCGATTCGTCTTTCGTCAATTTACTTCAAAATGTCTTGCAATTTTCCACGTTAAGGAGTTGGGAAATGAGTGTTGCGCGCGCACTTTCACGCGGCAGAGGTTATACAGACAAGTGGATTGGTAGATAAACGAGTATATGTGCGTGTGTGTGTGTGTGTGTGTGTGTGTGTGTGTGTGTGTGTGTGTGTGTGTGTGTGTGTGTGTGTGTGTGTGTGTGTGTGTGTGTGTGTGTAAATAACTATCTGCCTGGGTATATACATGCATAAATGTATGTATGTGAGGAGAGGGAAAGAGGTTAGAAGAGAAAGAGAAAGAGAGAGAGAGAGAGAGAGAGAGAGAGGGAGACAGGCAGACAGAGATAGAGAGACAGACATACAGAGAGACATAGATAGATAGAGAAAGAGGCTGAGACACAGACCCTAAAATCTATTATCTCTGGGATTATACACACAATTTCAACCCAAAGAAGCTTTCCAAATTATTCGAAAAGGAATACGATAAACGCGAAGATGAAATGTGAATATCGCAAGCTGAAGCTAAACCCTAAGCCATAGACCGTTAATTAAATCTGGGTTTCTACCCGTAGAGTTTCGCGAACGTAGTGTTATAGTGACAAAAAAGGAATGATGAAGCTCGAGGGGAGAATGAGATCAGTGGAAGGGAGGGATAACATTTTTCAAAAGGATATGATGGTAGGATAAAGGGAAGGATGAGGTCGGAGGGAGCGGATGGGAGAAGGGTGGAGAGTAATGATAAAATAGAGAGAGAGAGAGAGAGAGAGAGAGAGAGAGAGAGAGAGAGAGAGAGAGAGAGAGAGAGAGAGAGAGAGAGAGAGAGAGACAGAGACAGAGAGAGTCTAGAGGGAGGAATGAGATCCGAGGGAAGGATAGTAATGGTAGAAAAGGATAGGGAGGTAGGATAAAGGGAGGGATAAGATCAAGGGAAGGACGATAAAAAAAAAAAAAGATAGGGCAAGGAAAGCGAGGGATGAGGAGGGATAAAACTTGCAGGTAACGGTGATTATTAAAAAAAAAAAGATAGGGAGTAGGATTGAAAGGGAGAGAGCGAACGGAGCGGAAAATATAGAGGATACAGGGAGATAAAAGACAAGAGAGGAAGGAAAGGGGAAATAGACGCATGATATAGAATCACTATTTATTAACGGAAAACCGACTCAAAATCGAGCATGAATAATAATAATAATTATAATAATAATAATAGTGATAATAAAAAGATAATGATATAATAATAATGATACCAATAATAACATTAATAATTTTGGCAACATAACCCGCCAACTGCATGCTTTGCTATTATGGATTTTAGTCTTTTTAGCATCATAGGGCAAGCTTTAAGTTAATAGCTAATGGGGTTTACTGAAAGGAAAAAAAAAGGAAAGACATTTCAGCCCACGTGGGACGACTCAAAGACTCGAAGAATCGACGCACTCAAGCGAAGCCGAAATTCGGGATTGGAAGCTTGAATTTTTTTTTCTATGAATTTATATTTTTGCTGGTGTTTGTTTGTTTTGTTTTGATTTAGATGTCTATTGCTGAGGCTTTTTTTTATATTCCATTATTGGATTTCATCAGTTATTGTCCTAATATAGTGATAGCAATACCTTTAGATAAATAACTAAAGCATTTTGATGTTTTTTTATAATTTTTTTCGAAAGACACAGCAAGATCGTTTAATTTAACTGTATGGTGATGAATATATAAAATAATAGAACATTTTAAAAGCATAAAAGATATAGACGGTAAACAAAAAAGTAAAAATATAAAACTCTCGACCGTAATCTAGCTTTCCTCCCACTTTTATCTCCCTGCAATTGATATCAAGCTCATTTGCATATTCCTTCAATAGGGACAAAGAGTGTCATCCGAGGAAGCTGCTGGCAGGAATGTCTTTACGCGGGGAATTACCTTGTCTTCGGCATCTCATCTCGCGAGGGAAATGATCTTGTCTTCGGCATCTCATCTCGCGAGGGAAATGACATGTTTTCGGCATCTCATCTCGCGAGGGAAATGACATGTCTTCGGCATCTCATCTCGCGAGGGAAATGATCTTGTCTTCGGCATCTAATCTCGGGGGGGAAATGACATGTTTTCGGCATCTCATCTCGCGAGGGAAATGATGTTGTCTTCGGCATCTCATCTCGCGAGGGAAATGACATGTCTTCGGCATCTCATCTCGCGAGGGAAATGACATGTCTTCGGCATCTCATCTCGCGAGGGAAATGATCTTGTCTTCGGCATCTAATCTCGGGGGGGAAATGACATGTTTTCGGCATCTCATCTCGCGAGGGAAATGATGTTGTCTTCGGCATCTCATCTCGCGAGGGAAATTATGTGGTCTTCGGCATTTCATCTTCCAAGGAAATGATGTTGTCTTCGGCATCTCATCTCGCGAGGGAAATGACATGTCTTCAGCATCTCATCTTCCAAGGAAATGATGTTGTCTTCGGCATCTCATCTCGCGAGGGAAATGACATGTCTTCGGCATCTCATCTCGCGAGGGAAATTATGTGGTCTTCGGCATTTCATCTTCCAAGGAAATGATGTTGTCTTCGGCATCTCATCTCGCGAGGGAAATGACATGTCTTCAGCATCTCATCTCGCGAGGGAAATGATCTTGTCTTCGGCATCTCATCTCGCGAGGGAAATGACATGTCTTCGGCATCTCATCTCGCGAGGGAAATGACATGTCTTCGGCATCTCATCTTCCAAGGAAATGATGTTGTCTTCGGCATCTCATCTCGCGAGGGAAATGACATGTCTTCGGCATCTCATCTCGCGAGGGAAATGACATGTCTTCGGCATCTCATCTCGCGAGGGAAATGAGTTTTCTCCGGCATCTCATCTTGCAAGGAAATGATGTTGTCTTCGGCATCTCATCTTACGAGGGAAATGATGTTCTCTTCAGCATCTCTTCTTAAGAAAGGAAATTACCTAGTCTTCATTACCTTGCCATACGAGAAGAAAGCACCTCGTCTACAACACCTCATATTCCGCGGCAAAATGACCTTGTTTTTAGTATCTTATTATTGGGGAAGAATTGTGTGTGTGTGTGTGTGTGTGTGTGTGTGTGTGTGTGTGTGTGTGTGTACGCTGTGTGTGGGCGTGTCTTGTGCGTGGGACATGAGGGTCGTGTTCATGTCTATGTGTGTATATGTGTGCATGTGTGTGTGTGTATGTGCGTGTGCGCGTGTGTGTCCGCTCCTGCGTCTGGTCGATTCTATGGTTTTATGAGCGTGGATGACATTTGCTTTTTATAGCCAGAAGGTAATTAATTTTATGTTTTTTGTGTGTATATTCACGCGTTTCCGAGAAGAGAGAGAGAGAGAGAGAGAGAGAGAGAGAGAGAGAGAGAGAGAGAGAGAGAGAGAGAGAGAGAGAGAGAGAGAGAGAGAGAGAGAGAGAGAAAGAGAGAGAGAAAAGAGTATACAAAACATAAGTATGGATTTCCCTTAAACAGCAAATATCACCGCCAAGTTTTTAATCCTCATTTTTCCAAAACTAATTTTCTTATTTCTTTCTTTATTTTTTTAATTTTTTTTTTTTGCATTTAACGCTCTTGTGTTTCCCATCTTTTGGGCGACGAAATACGCGGAATAAACAGAATTGAGGGAGAAGGAAAGAACAAATAATCAAAGAAGAATAGGGAGATATTAGAAAACATATGTGTGTGAAGACGTACTTGGTCGAATCAACTAAAAGGCATTACGACAGACTCTTAATAATGTTCTTCGCGTGATGGAGCAATTACCTTAACGTAGATGAGAAGGAGGAGGAAGGGGAAGAGGGGTGGGAGGAGGAGGTAAGAGGAGGGGGAGAAGGAGATAAGAGGAGGGGGAGAAGGAGATAAGAGGAAGGGGAAGAGGAAGGGGAAGAGGGGTGGGAGGAGAAGGTAAGAGGAGGGGGAGAAGGAGATAAGAGGATGGGGAAGAGGGGTGGGAGGAGGAGAGAAAGGAGAAGAGCAGGTAAGAAGAGAGGGAAAGGAGGGGGAGGGGGAAGGGGAAGATGAGGAGGGGGAGGAGGAGATAAGAGGAGGGGGGAGAAGTGGAGGAGGAGGAGGAGGAAGGGGAAGATGAGGAGGGGGAGGAGGAAAAGGAGGAGTGAGGCGGGGGGCAAGGAAGATGAGGAGGGAGAAGAGGAGGTAAAAGGATGGGGAGGATGAGGATGAGGAAAGGGAAGATGAGGAGGGGGAGAAGGAGGTAAGAAGAGGGGGGAGAAGGAGGTAAGAAGAGGGGGGAGAAGGAGATAAGAAGAGGGGGCGGAGGAAAAGGAGGAGGGAGGCGATGAGGCGGAGGGCAAGGAGGGGGAAGAAGAAGAGGTGGAGGTGAAGAATGAGGTGGAGGAAGAGGAAGAAGAAGAAAATGAAGGAGAGGAAGATGGGGTAAGAAAAGGGGGAGGAGGAAGACGAACTGAAAGACGAAGAGGAGAAAAGCAAGGGTGAGGTGAAGGAAGAGGAAGATCAAGAGAAGAACGGAGAGGAAGAGAAGGGGGAAGAGGCGAAATATGAAATAAGAGGAAGAGGAGGAGGATGACGAAAAGGGAGAAGAACAGTTGGAGGAAGAGGAAGACAAGAAGGAAGGAGAGAATGCAGGGAAATAAGAGGAAGAGGCGGAAGGAGAGGGAGAGACACACAAAAAAAAGAGGAAGAAAGGTTAACTAGAGAAAAGGGAGAAGATGTATATATTATGTGTGTTGGAATTGAAGAGGAAGAAGAGAAAAGGAGAAGCATATGTGTGTTGTAGACGAAGGGGGGAGTGAGAAAAAAAAAAGAGAGAATCCATAGTAAGCGATTGAAAAGAAGAAAAAGGGAGTAGATGGAGAACATGAAGATGGTGAAAAGAAGAGAGAGAATGAAAGAGAAACAATGATGAAGATAAAGACGAAGAAAGGAACTAAAGAAAAAGAAGCAATAAGGAGATGCTGACAGTGATGAGAAGTAGGAAAAGGAGAGAGAGAAACGCATTAAACGAAGAAGAAGAGGATGGGAGAAAAAAGAAGGATGAATAGCAGATGAAGAGGAGAAGAAGGAGGAAAAGAACAATAAACAACAGGCGATGAAAGTAGAATAGATAGTAAATAGTGATAACGAGAGAGAAGAGAAATAGAAACAGACGCGGCCTTCGACGAAAAAAAAAAATATATATATAAGCTCGAGTCATCCTTCAATGGGCCTTCGATCTCGCGCTTCTAATGATGACTTAACGATGACTTTCGAAGTGCCACTCGACGTCGTGGGTGCCGAGTCTGTAGGGAGAGCCATGGTTTCGGGAGAAGAAAGGGAAGGGCAGGAAAATGGAGAAGAAAGGACGTGTGGATTCAGAGAATAATAAATGATAATAATTATGATGATAATAATAATAATAAAAATAATAATAATAATAATAATAATAATAATAATAATAATAATAATGCAGAGAGGAAATTTTATAAATAGAAATTACAGTTTGTGTGTGTGTGTGTGTGTGTGTGTGTGTGTGTGTGTGTGTGTGTGTGTGTGTGTGTGTGTGTGTGTGTGTGTGTGTGTGTGTGTGTGTGTGTAAATATATATATATATATATATATATATATATGTATATTTATATATGTATGTATGTGTGTATGTATGTATGTATATTTATATATGTGTGTGTGTGTGTGTGTGTGTGTGTGTGTGTAAATATATATATATATATATATATATATATATATATATATATATATATATATATATATATGTATATTTATATATGTATGTATGTGTGTGTGTGTGTGTGTGTGTGTGTATGTGTGTAGATATGTTTACATATATATACATATATATATATATATATATATATATATATATTTATTACTTTATTTATTTATGTATGTATGTGTGTGTGTGTGTGTGTGTGTGTGTGTGTGTGTGTGTGTTTTTATTGTGACACTGATAGGAGTATGATTTCCCTTTTTTTCAAACTGAAAATAATGATAATAGTAATAGCTGATCAATCAAGAGAGAAAAAATAACTCGGTCTGTCTATTTCTCTCCCTCCTTCACACTCTCGCTCTCTCTCTCTCTCTCTCTCTCTCTCTCTCTCTCTCTCTCTCTCTCTCTCTCTCTCTCTCTCTCTCTCTCTCTCTCTCTCTCTCTCTCTCTCTCTCTCTCTTTCTCTCTATCTCTCTCTGTCTCTCTCTGTCTCTCTCTCTCTCTCTCTCTCTCTCTATATATATATATATATATATATATATATATATATATATATATATATCCCTCCCTCCCTCTCTCTTGCTTATATCTACATAAATCCTAACGGAATCCACATGCGGTAGACCAGATCCGTGTGGACTATCTGCACCTGAAGGACAGAAGTCGATGGCGTTTCAGGGTTTCAGTAATGGACCAAGTGACCTCAAGGAGACCGGTGAGGAGATTACGGAAAATGTGTAGATTGCGAGGAATGAGGATATTGAGAAGAATGGAAGAGAAGGTGATAGAGTGAAGATCATATGAAAATATGGGAAAGTGCGGAATACAGGTGGAGGGAGAGTGGTATGTGAAAAGAAAAAAGAAAACGTGCGTGGTTATGGGGATTTTGAGTGTGTATGAAATGTACAAGACGATGGGAGAGTGTAAAATGTGTAAATCAAGGGGAAGTGGCGAGTGTAAAATGTTCATTTTGAGAGAGAAGAGAAGTTTGAGTGTGAAAGGTGTGCAGACTGAGAAAAACTTTGAGCATAAAATGGGGAAATGTGCAGATCTACACAAGAAAGAGAATTGAAAGAACGAATGTGGCGAATAGACAAACAAAAACGTGGAAAGGGAGAAAAGTAAACACAGAGGAGTAAGTGTGGAGAGTGTGACAACAAAAGAAAACAAAAGAGGAATCAATCAGAAAATGTGGAAAGTATTGTTATGAAGAAAGTGGTGGACATATTTAGATAAAGTGGGTGGCATTTCCGGATTTGGGATATATACAGATCAATGAGAAAACGAAGAGAAGGGGGGGGGGGATAGCTTTGCTTATGAAAAATGTGCAGACTGAGAAGAGAGAAAAAAAGCATGTAGACAAAACGGAAAAGGGAAGAGAAACAAAACACAGAATAAAGTTTGGAAAATGTGTTGACTGAGAGGAAAGTGACGCGCGTAAAAATTGTTCAGATTGAGAGGAAAGTGACGAGTGTGGAAATTGTGCAGAATAGGAGGAAAGTGACGAGTGCGGAAATTGTGCAGAATGAGAGGAGAGTGAAGAGTGCGGAAATTGTGCTGAATGAGAGGAAAGTGAAGAGTGC
Organism: Penaeus chinensis; assembly: GCF_019202785.1. NCBI lineage: Eukaryota > Metazoa > Arthropoda > Malacostraca > Decapoda > Penaeidae > Penaeus > Penaeus chinensis. Next base: position 2,471,071 of record NC_061843.1, on the reverse strand, counting down.
GGAAATTGTGCTGAAGGAGAGGAAAGTGACGAGTGCGGAAATTGTGAAGAATGAGAGGAGAGTGACGAGTGCGGAAATTGTGCAAAATGAGAAGAAAGTGACGAGTTTGGAAATTGTGCAGAATGAAAGGAAATTGACGAGCGTGAGAATTGTGCAGAATGAGAGGAAATTGACGAGCAGGAAAATTCTGCAGAATGAGAGGAAGGTGACGAGTGTGGAAATTGTGCAGATTGAGGGGAAACTGGTGGCGTAGAGTGCGCTGAGCGAGGGATGTTCTATAAATAGAACTTCGAAGAGGATTCAGAGAGTAGGGATGAAAATAAAAGAATTTGAAGCTCGTTATATGTCACATTCGTGGAGGTGAAAGA
>NC_061843.1:2442279-2470603 GCF_019202785.1 Penaeus chinensis | reverse complement strand
TCCATATATACGAGAAAAAACGCACCATTAAAAAAAAAAAAAATCTTGGACCAGCGTCAGTCAGTCAGTCGTCAGAACTAGCTCGCCTATACAAAGCACGGACGTTCGCTGGTGCGTCGGGCGTGCGTTGTGAATGCAGGCAAGCTCGAGTTGTCACACCCTTGAGGAGTCGCATGCACAGACGAGGCCAGAGCACACCAGCCTAGACACTGAAAAATACAGTAAGGTAGGCGGGCAAGCAGGCAGACACACTAGAAGATACCGGCAGATATTCACACTTGCATACACACTGAGAAACACAGATACGCATGCATACGCATATGCGCGCACAAACGCATATGCAAGCACTCATACTCATAGTCTCACTCACACTCTCACTCTCACTCTCACTTTCACACTCACACTCACACTCACTCTGACACTCACACTCACTCTGACACTCACACTCACCTCACACTATCACACTCACACTCACTCACTCACTCCACACTCACTCACACACACACCACACACACACACACACACACACACACACACACACACACACACACACACACACACACACATACACACACACACACATACACACATACACAACACACATACACAACACACATACACAACACACATACACAACACACATACACAACACACATACACAACACACATACACAACACACATACACAACACACATACACAACACACACACAACACACACACACAACACACACAACACACACACACACACACACACACACACACACACACACACACACACACACACACACACACACACACACTCACACACTCACACTCACACTCACGAAACACAAAACTTCTGCACACGATACCAACGCCGCCGCACACCACACTGCACCGTTGGTATCAGCTGTGATAGCGGCAAAAGCGACACCGGTACTGGACACATAGATGGTACCAAGTCGGTGGTTTCGCGGTGAATGGTAGAGCTTAGAGGTAGGTAGAAGCTGTAGTGGTACTGACCGTAAACCTGGTATCGGTATCGATATTTTCTCATGATCGTTTTAGAGGGAAAAAGGGGAAAGGAAAAAAGGGGGGGCGGGGGTAGAGAGAGAGAGAGAGAGTGAGTGTAAGCCTCGCCCTCACCTGTTATTATCACGCACACACCCGGTATTGTTGTCACTGATGTGGCCGTCGTGGTCACTGTCGCCCTCGTCCCTTCGCATTATCGTGGCCGCCCTTGAGCCTCGCGGATCTTCGTTGCTAAGTCATCAGGTCGTCATCTTGGTGTCGTCGTCCTCGTCGTCGTCCTTGTCGTCGTCTTCCTCTTCTTCTTCTTCCTTTTCCTCTTCTTCCTCTTCTTCTTCCTCCTCTTCTTCTTCTCTCCTCTTCTTCTTCTTCCTCCTCCTCCTCTTCTTCTTCCTGTTCTTCCTCCTGTTCTTCCTCCTTTTCTTCCTCTTCTTCTTCCTCTTCTTCTTCCTCTTCTTCTTCCTCTTCTTCTTCCTCTTCTTCTTCCGGCTCTTCCTCTTCTTCTTCTTCATCTTCTTCCTGCTCCTCCTCCTCCTCCTCCTCCATTCGTTATCCTTCTCCACTTCTTCGTCTCTTTTGTGATGCTGATGCAGGATATCGAGGCCATGGACCCCGTCGGAGATCTCGGCTCGGGGATCCTCGTGCTCCAGGTGGGTCCCACACGCACACAGGCACGCAAATGTACTAGCATATACTCGCGCGTGGATACGTATACACACATCTGTTTACGTCCAGTTGAGTGCACAATGGAAACATGCATGTATGTGTTTATGTATGTGTCTATGTATGTATATATATATATATATGCATCTATATGTATATATATTTATGTGTGTGTATGTGTATGTGTGTTTATATATATATATATATATATATATATATATATATATATGTGTGTGTGTGTGTATATATATATATATATATATATATATATATACACACAAAAACACACACACAATAAAACGGATATCTACACATACATATGTACACATACATACAAATACACAGATATATGCATACAGATATGCAGACACGTGCACACAGGTACGCAGACGGACACACACACACACACACACACACACACACACACACACACACACACACACACACACACACACACACACACACACACACACACACACACACACATACATATGCAAGACATCTTCCACACTCAACAGAAGATCACAAAGGCGATGGCACAATATCAGTGTCATCATCAAGGTTAGTTCTCGGGTCCTCCGCATCACCCAGGCTATATTATCGTTGGTTATTATTGTCATTATTATTGATGTTGTTGTGGTGATGATGATGATGGTGATTATTATTATTAATATTGGTATTATTGTTGTTTTGTTGTTGTTGTTGCTTTTATTATTAATGTCGTCATCATCATCATCATTTTAATATTATTACTGTAATGTTGTCGTTGGTTTTAATCGGGAAAGATGACCAATAGTTCAAATGAGTTCTTTATACGTTTCCGGTTCAGAGATCAGCTGACCGGCAGAGTGAGGAGTCGTGTGCAAAAAGCCACTTATCTATAGTTTCTGGTACTGCCCCCTCCGGATGTGTATATGTATATGTATATATATGTATATGTATATGTTTATATATATATATATAAAGATATATATATATATATATATATATATATATAGATATATATATAGATATATTATATATATATAGATATATTATATATATATATATATATATATATATATATATATATATATATATATAATGTTGATGTCCTTATTAAAGTCAAAATTGAAAATGCCTTTCATCACTTCTTAAAAAAAAAAAAAAAAAAAAAAGGGCGCTAATTGGATTAATCGTTGTTATCAGTTATCTGTGTTATCTGTCGTGTCTTCATTTTTCCTTCTCGGGAGTGGAAAAAAAAAATTCTTCAGTATGCTAAGAAGGAAAGGTCGACATGGGTGAATCTCTCTCTCTCTCTCTCTCTCTCTCTCTCTCTCTCTCTCTCTCTCTCTCTCTCTCTCTCTCTCTCTCTCTCTCTCTCTCTCTCTCTAACTCAATTTCTTTCTCCATTTTCCCTTTCCCTCTCTTTTTCCTTCTACCTCTCCTTCTCATTTCCCTCTCCCCCTCCTTCCCTTCTTTCCCTCCTTCATATCCTCACCTTCCCCTCCCTCTCCCTCTCCCTCTCCCTCTCCCTCTCCCTCTCCCTCTCCCTCTCCCTCTCTATCCCTCTCACTATCTCCTTAATCTAATTCTCTGCCCACCCAAAAACGTGTGTGTGTGTGTGTGTGTGTGTGTGTGTGTGTGTGTGTGTGTGTGTGTGTGTGTGTGTGTGTGTGTGTGTGTGTGTGTGTGTGTGTGTGTGTGTGTGTGTGTATGTATGTATGTATGTATGTATGTATGTGTATGTGTAATTATATTGAGAAATTATGTTTACCGATATCAAGGGCGTGCTTCCCGTTCCTCCTGTATACCCCCCACCCCCCCACCCCTCCCGCCAACGCCACTTGCTCAAATAACGATGCCACGAACTGTTGGGCGCTTAATTATATATTTGAATGAGATTAGGGAATTGGAAATACAAACAAACAAACAAACAAAAATTACCCGCCCCCCCCAACCCTCTTTTCTACCTGCACCCATATTTTTTTCATTCCATCGCCAACAATCGATATTTCCAAAAAGCAATACTAGTAACGAAATATCTTTATCGGCTATAAAGATAAAGAGAAAAAATTATCTTATCGCGGGTCATGTTGCCCATCGGGACAAAACCGGATGAGGGTGTTTTTCCTTATCAGTCGCTCGTTATCGTTATCAGTGGGTCATTAACGTGTCAATTAAGCCTGCCGATGGCTAAAACACGTGATAATTAAGGCAAAAGCTGATTTGTTTATCGTGCCACCTGATTTGTTTATAGTAATAGCTGATTCGTTTAGTTTACCCTCTTCTTTCCCCCTTTTTAACATTATTTCTTTTACATTCCATCTTTCATTTTTTTCTTATTTTAATTTCTTATATTTATCTTTCTTTTGCCTCGCATCTATGTACATGTTTTGGTATTTCCCCTTTCGCAGTAGTATTACTTGTATACCTACACTCTGATTTTACAGTTAGCTTTTTCTTTACCTTTTTAAATTGGTATTTGCCTTTTGTATTTTCTTTCTTGCCTCTACCCTCCCTTCTATGGTTCCTTTCTCACCGTTTACTTTATTTTCCTTCGGTTCGCTCTGACTTCGTTCGACTTCAAAGCATTATTCATTTTTTTTTTTTACATTAGCATGTCTGTATTTTCTTGTATCCATCTCAGTTTTTTTTCTTTACATTTTGTTTTACTTCAACGCGGTCATTCGCAATTCCTTCCCAAACCGGACGTGTTTATGCCACTTTCTTACAACCCTTGATAAAACGCGCCTACACATCAAGAAAAAAAAAATCTCCTTACCTTGGGGGAAGCTGGAGATAGCGTGGTAACCGTGGTAATAGTCAGAGGATCAGCTGTTGCAGCGGCAGACGGGGCAGGAGGCAGGGGCGTCGAGGATGCAGGCGCAGAAGAATTGACACGCGACGATGCTTGAGGGTCACTCGTGGCATTAGCAGTGCCTGAGAGAAGAGAGTAGGGGGTAGAGAGTGAGTGACAGTGACAATGTGAGTGTGAGTGAATGACACTGAATGACGGTGAGTGACAGTGAGTGAGACAGTGAAGGTTGGAAAGTGGAGTGGTCAAATGTTGGGTTTATTTTCCGTAGGATTATGTCTCAGTGGTGTTTACATTTTCCCAACCTTAATTTTATCTCATTTATATATATATATATATATATATATATATATATATATATATATATTAGGCTCCACGAAGTCCAGTAACCTTCTCATATGTGGTGTGGGAATTTTAATAAATAACCTCTACTAGACTGTTAATCCTTCGTCGTTATACGTGAGAAAAAAAAAAAAAAAAAAAAAACAATTCCGTGTGTATGCGACTGCTGAATTATTACTCTATTATTGATTTTTTTTTCTTTGGTCAATGGGGGGGAGGGTAAATCTATTACAAAGATAGAGGGACAAATGAACAAATAACCAGACAGACAGATAGATAAATATAGATATACAGATGTAAGATCGAGCTCACCTTGGTCGCGTGGCGTCCCCGTCCGCCCTGACCTGGCACGACCTCTGGCGGCGAGACCCGAGGCGTCGCTCTCGTGCACGGATCTTGACGACGACGACGACGGGGACGACCGGCGCGCGAGAGAGTCGTCCGACGCCGCGTGACCGTCCCGGTGGTGGTTGTTGTCTAGATGGCCATCCTCGGTGTGGCGATGGTCGTCGTGGAAGCGGTCGTCGATGTGGCCGCCGAGGAGGTCGTGCGGGTCGCCGAGGTGGTTGCTGCGCGGGTGGTCGACGACGACGACGGTGGAGTACGGGTCGTCCGCCCTGCCGTCTAGTTTGGGCTCATCGCCGTGATTGCGGCCGTCGCTGTCCGCCTGGTGGTCCTTCTGCCTCCGGTTTTTCTCGTCCGGGCTATGGTCGTGGGTCACGTGGTCATCGTGTGCGTGGTAGTGGTCGTCGTGGAAGTGGTCTTCCTCCTCCGGGTCGTCCTTCCTCGTCGTCGGTAAGCCGAGGGAGTCGCCGGGGAGGTTCTGGTGGTCGTGCGTGTGATGGAGGTGGTCGTTGTTGTCCTCGAATTGGAGGCCGAGGCTGAGCAGGAGCTTGTGCAGGCCCTCGGGGGTGAGGACGTCCCCCTGGCCGTACCTGCGGAAGAGCTCCTTCAGGTGTGGGTTGTCGAGGGCGGCCTGGCGCTCAGCGGGAGTGCCCGCGGGAGAGGGCGTGGGGCACGGCCTTGGCGGAGGGCTGGGCGACGAGAGGACGGCGGGAGACAGCACCAGCACCAGCAGTACCACGATGCGCCACGACTTCGCCGCTTTCGCCATCTGAAAAGTCACTGGAGGGTGACACGGGCGACGCGCTGCCTGGGCCCACCTGGTCACAGCGCACAGCAGACGCGGCGGCGACAGAAGCAGCGACGAAATCAGCGACGGCAGCTGTAGATAGAGCGACGACGACAGTCACAGCAGAGGCAGCTACGACGGCGGCAGCAGCAGTATCGGCAAGAGCTTCGACCGACGTGGTGGTTTCTGATGGCGTTGGCAGCAGCGACGTGGAACGTGTGATGCGGGTACCGAGGTCTCCTCCTCTCCGCCTCTCCTCACCTACTCCCCTACCGGAGCCCCCCAGACCCGACATTCACCTGCGGGAACGAGGGATCCAGGATTAGATGCCTATTTAGATGCGGCTGTAATGAATAGGTGAATTTGTAGGTCAACTCTCCCATACTTCCAACATGTACGAACTTTTTTGTTTGTTATGAGAGTACTGTGCATCCGCTCGTGGCTCGTCGTGACAGAACTGAAAAATGATTGACGATATTTTTTAACAATGCGTTGATGAAGACGAAACGAAGATATCAATAAACTTTTAAGCATGATAAGATCAGATAAACCTTATTTGGTGATTAAAAACTTCCGACAATGATGTTTTCAGAGACAATAAAAACAAAGCAATCATTAAGATTTTAGTGGTTGTTTTCGAGTTAGCAAAAGCAAAACAAAATCGTCCTTAAACAAACTGCGTGACGTTCGTTGACACGCTAGAAAGATCGAGGAAGGAGGGAAGAGGATGCAGGGTGAAGGTGAAGGGAATAGGGAGCAGTGAGGACGGAGGGAGAGACGAATGTCGGAAGAGAATAGAGAGAGGAGCGAGGGGGAAAACGAGGGACAAGGAAAGAATGAAGAGAGAGAAGAGACGACGGAAGAGAATGTGAGGACGAGTGAGAATGGAAGAGGAAAGGACGAGAAGGGATAAGACAGGGGGAGAGAGGGTGCAAGGTGCAGGAAAAACTAGGGGGGGAGAAGAGAGAACGGAGGAAGAGGAGAAAGTAATGATGTGTGAGGAGGGAGAAAACACAAGGGATGGGGGTGTGGTGAAGAGGAGAGAAGATGGAGGAGGAGCAAAGAAGGGGAAAGGGTGTGATGACGAGGAGAAAGGAGGAGGGAAGATGGAAGAAAAGGAAAGAGGAAGGAGGGTGTGATGACGAAGAAGGAAGATGGAAGAGGAGGGAATATGAAAAATGAGGAAAGAGGGAAGCGTGTATGATGAAGAGTAGGGAAGACGAAGATGGGGGATGAGGAGGAGGAGAAAAGATAAATGGTGATGAAGAGGATGAAAGATGAAAAATGAGGAAAGAGAGAAGAGGGCGTGACGAAAGAGTAGCGAAGAGGAGAGAAGAGCGAATAGGAGGAGGAAGGAATGCAGACGAATCCCAGGCGGCGAACATGACCGCCATTCCACCAAAAGGTCTTCGGTGCAATGAATCTCACCAGTAACCTTCCTCCTCCCTATTCCCTGCCTTGTGTTTCCCGATCTTATCTCTCAACCGCGATAAATAGCTGAGGTTACCAACCACCTCGTACCAATAATAAATGAATAAAATAATAAATGCATAAATAAATAAATAGTCGTCTTCGGATGAAACCGAACCATTTTTTTGTTTGTCTTTTTTTTGTTTTTGTTTTTTATCCAATCATTCACGTTGGATAAAATTCGGTTCATAAGTGCGCTAGTTTTCAATTATTTTCGTCCTTTCGTATCTTCAGCGTCCTCTCCTTTCATTCATTGTTCTTCTTTTATCTCTCCTCCTATCTGACATTTCTTCCTTCGTTTCATCATCGTTTATTTTGGATTTTATGCCTGTCTCTCTCTCTCACTGTCTGTCTCTCTCTCACTGTCTGTCTCTCTCTCTCTCTCTCTCTCTCTCTCTCTCTCTCTCTCTGTCTCTCTCTCTCTCTCGGTCTCTCTCTCTCTCTCTCTCTATCTCTCTTTCTATCTCTCTCTCTATCTCTCTCTCTATCTCTCTCTCTCTCTCTCTCTATCTCTCTCTCTCTCTCTCTCTCTCTCTGTCTCTCTCTCTCTCTCTCTCTCTCTCTCTCTCTCTCTCTCTCTCTCTCTCTCTCTCTCTCTCTCTCTCTCTCTCTCTCTCTCTCTCTCTCTCTCTCTCTCTCTCTCTCTCTCTCTCTCTCTCTCTCTCTCTCTCTCTCTCTCTCTCTCTCTCTGTCTCTCTCTCTCTCTCTCTCTCTCTCTCTCTCTCTCTCTCTCTGTCTCTCTCTCTCTCTCTCTCTCTCTCTCTCTCTCTCTCTCTCTCTCTCTCTCTCTCTCTCTCTCTCTCTCTCTCTCTCTCTCTCTCTCTCTCTCTCTCAGATCTAGGACAACTTCTGCTAAAGGTGTTGGCTTCATTCTATATTCCTCTCCTCCTTCCGTTCGTACTATCTCTCCTCTTTCTTTTCGCTCTTCCCTCTACCTTCCTCTTCCCCTCCTTCGCCCTCCCTCCTTTCATCACCTTCACCCCCCCCCCCTTCCATCCTCCTTCCTCTCCCCCTCCTTCCGCCCTTCTCCTCTCTACCCCTGCCCCTCTCCCCGCCCTCCCTTCTCCCTCCTCTCTTCCACTCTGCCCCCCCCCCCCTCCTTCCCTCCTGCTCCTGCTCGCCTCACTTTTGCACAATCATGCTCCTCTCTCCTCTACCCTCCCCCTCCCTAACCTATCTCATGAAGCCCTTCGATTTATTCCATGTGCAATGACCCAAATACTAACGGGATAAACACACACATGCACACACATGCACACACACATGCACATGCACACATGCACAGGGACGCATGCACACAAACACACACACACATGCACACACAAATGCACACACAAATGCGCACACACACACGCACAGGGACGCACGCACACAAACACACGCACCCACACACGCACACAAACACACTCACCCACACACTCACCCACCCACACACTCACCCAGACACTAGTAATAGTCCCCCTCCCCGTCTTTCTAAGCGGACTTGCCAATACTCGCACGCTCCCCCGATATTCGCCAACCGGACGCTGCGCCGAGCTAGCACCACGCTCTCCTAGGCCGAGGGTCCCGGATGTGGCGGGATGTCTCCAGATTCTCTGCCTAATGACAAAATCCCCGATTTGTTTTCCTCCTCCTCCCGCAATTTAGTAACAATGAAAAAAAATTAATGGAAGAGCATTATACCCACGGTAACGCCTTCGTGGAATGTGACTCATGTTTAATACAAAGAACTACCTTCGAAAAAGGAATGTGAAATTGTAAAATGTTTTACCCGCCAGTAGTATATCACCTTTATCTAAGAGAAAGAAAGAAAGAGTGTCAAAAAATGTCATTAATTTACGGGGCAAATGCACAAAAGATTATCATCCCTGTTGCTTAAGCTTTTTTTTTTTTTTTTTTTTTAAGCCTCGGTATTTTGCCTTTGTTATTTTCGTTTTCTGCTTTCTTTTCTTTTCTTTCTTTTTCTAAGAAGATACACAAGCATAGTCGTGACCTTTCATTACATAATACATTCCCTTACACGACTTCATTCGTATTCAAATAATAATAATAATAATGATGAATAAATTAATAGAAATATATTCGCATAGCATTATCAGCAACATATCATCGATAATATAACAAAAATAATAACGATAATAAAAGCGATAGTAGTAATAATCAAAAATCAAAATGATAATAATAATACCGAAATATTAATAACAAGAATATCAGTAGTAATAATAATGATAATAATAAAAAATAATAATTAAAAAAATTATAATAAATACAAAAATAATGGTAACAATAAGAACAATGCAGAACAGTATAAACAATAAAAATAATGCAGAACACTATAAACAATAAAAATAATGAACACTATAAACAATAAAAATAATGAACACACTACTAGTATATCATAAACCAACGCAAACTCGAAGCCAAATATAGACCCATAAAAATAATAACTTTTCCCTACATTCATTTGATTTATATATTTGTGTTCTTATTTCGAAAACAAGTGTTTCATGTGATCATATCTATGAATTGCGAAACCAGCTGATTCATGGTACCTTGGGGTATTGTGGAATCAGCTGATTCCTTACACGTTGGATTCATGTGAAATCAGCTGATTCATTGGACGTTCGTGCACGGGGAAATCAGCTGATTCCTGCGACGTTGGGGTATTCCGAAATCAGCTGATTCATTGGACGTTCGTGTTCGGGGAAATCAGCTGATTCCTGCGACGTTGGGGTATTGCGAAATCAGCTGATCCCTGGGACGTTGGGGTATTGCGAAATCAGCTGATCCCTGGGACGTTGGGGTATTGCGAAATCAGCTGATTACACTTATATTTATGGATTGTGGATTTCGAGAGACAAATTGAGAAACTGCGCACTTGTACATGTACAAAAATCTGCTATTACTGTCATGGAAATATCAGGCATTGTTTTAAAAAGTGAATTATTTCAGACATTTACTGTTTTATTTCTTCCTAACGTTCACTCTCATTTTCATCTTACTTTATTATTCCTTATTTCACGTCTACCTCTCCGGTTCTCTTTTTCTTTATCTCTTAACCTCTTCTTCCTCTTCTTTTTCTTTTTTTTTCTCCTTCTTCCTCTTCTTCTTTTTTTCTACTTCTTCCTTTTCTTTCTTTCTCTTCTTCTACTTCTTCCACCCTTCCCTTCCCTTCGCCTCCCTTCCTCCTCCTCCTCCTCATCCTGCTTTTTTTTTTTTTTTTTTTTTTATGTTGCTGTCCCAAGCATTGCGGATATAATTAGGTTGTTCTCGTTGCTGTTCTGACCGTCGTGGGTTGTTGGTGCTGCTGTCGGTGATGCTGTTCTGATCATGGTCACCTTTACGGAACCGCAGGGGACAGCCCGCGCCTCTCCGACCATCATTTTTGTCAAAGGTATGTAGGCCTAAGTTTGGGCTCGAGGTCGATACGCCAAGAAGAATGAGGAAGGATGAATAGGATGGGATGGGGAAGGGGAAGGAGACAGTGAGGGAGAGGAGAGGGGAGGAGAGGGGAGGAGAGGGAGACTAAGAGAAAGAGGGAGACAGTGAGGGAGAGGGAAAGGGAGACAGTGAGGGAGAGGGAAAGGGAGACAGTGAGGGATGGGTAAAGGGAGGGAAAGCGGAGGGAGAGGGGAAGTGAGAGAGACAATGAAGGAAAGGCAGAGGGATTAGGGAAGGTGGTCAGAAGAGAGGGGGTGGAGAAGGACACAGGTAGAGAGAGGGGCAGCCTGGGGCAGAGCGAAAGAAACTGAGGGAAATTTATTCAAATAAAACACGGCCGCTCCTTGCCCAACTACAATCCCCATTCACTTCCCTCCTTCCCACTCTCTCCCCTCCCTCCAGCCTTCCCCTCCCCCCTCCCACTTATCCTTCCTCTTTCCCTCCGCCCCTTACCTCCACCTTCCCTCCTCCCCTCTTAACTCCGCCCCCACGCAGGTAATAACCCCCTCCCCCCTCCTTTTCTCTCTCCACCTCCCTCCCCTCACCGCCCCCGCTCTACCCACCTATCCTCCACCTGTACCTCACTTGGACACGTACTTTGCCTTTTCACTGTAGCTCTTTGTATGTTTGTTATTTTTGTGGCTGTTTTACATCTATTTGCTGTTATTTTTTTAAGTGTATAGTATTTACACACGCACGTACGCACGCACGCACGTGCGGGCGCTCACTCGCTCGTTCGCTTACACACACACACACACACACACACACACACACACACACACACACACACACACACACACACACACACACACACACACACACACACACACATATACACACACACGTTCTTAGATCATACCATCCACTATTTTTTCATGTGATTATTAAATGCTATTTATAGTTTATACATTTACGATTTCATCATCCAATTTCCATTGAAATTTCTCTCGCTCCTCCCACGCAACAGTTGAAAATAATGTACCTGAACTTCCTTAAGCGTGCGTGTGAGTGTAAGAGAGTGTGCTAGTGTGAGTGAGTGGGTGCAAGGGATTGCGAGTGTTTGCTTGGGAGTTAGTATTAGTTTGAGTGCTCGTGTTTGTGTCAGTGAGAGTATGAGAGTTTTTTCTTCACTGACAAGTTCAGCAAGAGTGAGAGTGAAAGCATGTGTGAGTGCGATTCCCCGAAAACAGAGGCATGCTTTCTACCGCGATGTCTGGCAGGCCGACCAGTCCGGAGCCAAGCCCTCTCTCTCACTCTCATCATTACTGGCATTCTGTTTACATTAGTGGTTATTATCGCTCATGGTTAATTAACCGCAGCTCGCGATTAGATACATCTCCGGTTCGACCCTGTCCTTATATGTCTTTCGTAGCTGGAGGAAACACGCCTTCGGATTGCACATCCACTTCTCTGAGCATTCACACAATCAAGGACAAGGAGAGAGAGAGGGGGGGGGGAGGGAGATGAAGAGAGGGAGTCCGTTGAAGAGGAGAGGGGAGAAGGGGAGAAAGAGAGCCAGAGTAAAAGTCAGAGAGGGAGGAGAGGGGCACAGGAAGACAAGAGATCATCAGAACCAAGGAACCAGGTAGCTCCACTTCCATGTGTCCCGTTGAACCAAAAAAGATAAAATTTATTTTTTTCCCGGGAGAATTCTGGCGGCTGTTAATGGTAGGGAACTCTTCGTTATCAAAATTACAAGAGAGGTATCTTTGTTTTACTTCTGGTAAATACAACAATGTCGAGTAAATTCTACGATGAATTATATATCTAGCTACATCTGGTATCTCACGGCGCACTCTCATTGGCTAAATGTGATGACGCCCCTTTATTTGACCCGGTCAATCTGAGCGATATTTTACGGTGTTTTATCAGTGCATTTTCCTTGGAAATGGTCCAATAATAACAATGGTAGATTAGTAAATGAAAACGAAACAAAATATAACAAATAAAAAAAAGGTAATATTTGCAGAGAATCAAGGCAAAAGGATTAGCTCGGAAATTGCCAACGAAGATTTCCATCAAATTAGTGATCAGAACAAACAGGTAGCATGACCTGTCTCACCCAAGGGGGGGGGTCAGTGACTGTTTGTCTGTGGTCGTGTAAGGTGCTTTGTGTGTGTGTGATCGTCAGGCACACTCCCACTATCAGTTGCCGATTTTATAGTGAATTGTGAGTGAAAATGGTAAATTAACCGTCGAAAGAGCAGCGAGCTGAAATGGTAAATTAACTGCTTATGGAAAAATAAATTGAATCGACAGTCGCATGTGTACGGTAAATCGATGAATGAAAAGCGGAAGTGTTCGTGGAAGACATTTTAAACACTTAAACTAACCCTCAAATGTTTAAGAAAAAAAACAGAGGTGTAGAATTTTACGATGAAATGGAGGGAAAAGCTATATAGAGTAACATATTTCGTTAGAAAGGAAAGTCCAAAAATGAGCATATCGAAAATAAAGTGTTAAAACGAAATCGTAAACCAGGAATAGATTACGATTCATAATTCGACCTCTCCAGCGTGTATTGCATTCGTAGTAACATTAATTATATTGTTAATGATTATGATATACCGATAGTTTAAGTAACTCATCAATCTACACACACGCGCGCACACCCACGCACTCACATACACCTAAAGAGGATTGCCTCGAGCGAGATAGTCCAAGAGCAAACATTATTTGGAACGATTTGGTACCTGATCTTTAATACGATAAATGGTTCGCCACCTATGACACAGAACAGCTGTTAAAATTACTGGAACTTTTTAGTGACTGGGGGAAGAAGTGTGTGTGTGTGTGTGTGTGTGTGTGTGTGTGTGTGTGTGTGTGTGTGTGTGTGTGTGTGTGTGTGTGTGTGTGTGTGTGTGTGTGTGCGCGTGTGCGCGTGTGCGTGCTCGCGCGCATGGGCGTGTACGTGGGCGTGAACCAATAGCTGTATCCAAGGTCTGTTCAGGCTGTTTCAAAATTGCTGTGACGTCACAAATAGGTGCTCGATCCGGTCCACTGAAACTATTTCGCCAGTAGTGTAACAAATTCGATCTATATTTACAATAACCATTATCTCCCTGTATTTATGCCTTCCTTCCAAAATACATAGGACTAAATTACGATAACAATTGCCTTCGGGCTTAATGAAATATTTTACGCCTGTATCCACCAACTCCAGGTTATGACGTCATCACAACCTGCGCGAACCGAGGAGGGAGGAATAACTTCGTATTCTCTGGCCGTGAATAATCATACACGGAGTTTCTTAGAGTTATATATGTAATGTAAAAAGAATATATATATATACATTTTACACAATACACTCTTAACCCCAATGTGGAGATCAGCGCGCCCGCCCGCCCGCATGCTCCCATTCAGCCCTTGTTACAAGCGGCACCATTTCGCATAATAGAGTGCCTCTTCAAGTGTCATAATTCTCCAATCTTGAGGAATACCCCCCCCCCCCCCCCGCACCCCTCTGTGTCCTCTCACAACCCTTATTCCATTACGTGGCTTCATCTGTCTGTCTGTCTTGGGCCTTCATATTTTTTTTCTTTATTATTATTTTCTTGTAATCTTTCATTCTCCCTCGTTTGTACGTATGCGTGCACGTATACGTATATGTGTACATGTACGTCTGCGCATGTTTCATGAAACGAGATAGAGAAGGGAATGAGAGATCGCCAAGTAAACATTAGAATGAGCGTGGAAGCGTGCTAAGGGCGGATCCACGCACGCACATAAACACGCAAGCACGCACGCACGTACCCGCACACACACATACACATACACATACACATACACAAACACATACACATACACATACACATACACATATACACATACACATATACACACACACACACATACACACATACACACATACACACATACACACATACACACATACACACATACACACACACACACACACACACACATACACATACACATACACATACACACAAACACACACATACACACACACACGTGAGTCTTAAAGGAATCGATGGCTCAAAGACTGAGGGAGAAGATAGTGAGGTACCAGGTATGACAGGCATATACTTAACCCCCCCTATTCCCCCCTCCCTGCCCCCCCCACCCCTGCCCAAAGAGTAACAGTTAAAGCTAAATAACCCCCCCCCCCCCCCCGAGATTAATCATAAAACGAAATAACTCGTCCGGAATAAACGCCATCTTTCCTTTCCAAAATAACCGCATAAAAAACGAAGAAAGCCCAACATAATAAAAAATAATAGGCCTAATATATTTTCAAATCCAAACTGGGGCCGTATCCCTTACGACTTGGAAATAAAAAAAAAAAAAAAAAATAAAATCACACAGGACGCGAAAATGAACTTTAGGACGGGGTGGCTTACGTACGGTTTCTCCCTGCGTTCCCGAGTGAGGTCAGGTCCAGATTATTAGTAGCGCCTAATGTTGCCGATTGTGAGATTTCTGTGAGCGAAGAAGGGGAAAGGATAGAGAGAGAGAGAAAATAAGGATGGGATGGGGAAAGGATAGCGATAAAAAAATAAGGATGGGATGGGAAAAGGGTAGAAAGAGAGAGAAAGAATAAGGATAGGGAGGGAAAGGAGAGCGATGATAGGGAGGAATAGAGATTGAGAGAAATATACAGAGAGGGAGTGATATTAGAATGGAGGGAGAAAAAGAGAAAGATGGAGACATGAAATGAGAAAAAAAAACATACATAAAAACATATAAACAAAATCTGCCTAATAACAATGGGAATAATGACAATGAAAAAAAAAAAACTAGAAGCGAGCACATATAATGTATAACACCAACAGCAAATTAAAAATAATAGAATAACAATTATAACCCCCAAAAAATAAATATATATATATATATATATATATATACACACAAGCTTCGTTTTCTCTCTGACCTTGCGTGCAGGACACCAGGCAAGAAAACATTGGGGGACGGGAGGGAACGAGGGAGGGGGGAGGGGAGGGGAGGGGGAGGGGGGGAGGAAGTGAGAGAGAGTTGAGAGAAGAGAGAGGGAATGTTGATGTAGGAAAGGAGTGAGCGGGGAGGGAAAAGGGAAAGGAAGAAAGAGGCTATGATGAGATAGAGAGAGAGAGAGAGAGAGAGAGAGAGAGAGAGAGAGAGAGAGAGAGAGAGAGAGAGAGAGAGAGAGAGAGAGAGAGAATTGCACACGATTTAAAATGCAACGCGGTCTTGAAAAGCAAGTAATCAAGAAATAAAAGAAGACAGGAAAAGGGGATGTTACAGGGATGATGGAAGAGGGGAGAGCGGGGAAAAAAAGGAGAGAAAAGGCAAGGAAGATGAAGACGGACAAATACAGACAAATGAATGAGAGGGAAACAAAATGAGAAACCCTGCTTCCTCTCCCTCCTTCCCTCGCTCTCCTATCTTCCCTCCCTTCCTCCTACCCACTATCCCTCGTTTCCCCATCGTCCCTCCCTCCCTCCTTCCCCCATCGTCCCTCCCTCCCTCCTTCCCCCTCCCCGCCCCCCCCCCACTATAGCAGCCATCGATACAAGGCGGGTATAAAAAAGTGGGAATACATCCTGGATTGGTTGAGGGGGGAGGGAGGAGGAGGAGAAGGAGGAGAAGAAGGAGAAGAAGGAGAAGAAGGAGAAGAAGGAGAAGAAGGAGAAGAAGAAGAAGAAGAAGAAGAAGAAGAAGAAGAAGAAGAAGAAGAAGAAGAAGAAGAAGAAGAAGAAGAAGAAGAAGAAGAAGAAGAAGAAGAAGAAGATTAGGAGGAGGAGCAGGAGAAGAAGAGGAGGATTGGGAGGAAGAGGAGGAGGATTAGGAGGAGGAGGAGAAGGAGGAAGAGGAAGAGGAGTAGGAGTAGGAAAGAAGGCAGAATGGAAAGTGGGAAGAGAAGGGAAGGCAGAGAGGGAAGGGGTCTACCAGGAGGGGTATGTCGCCCCCCCCCCTAATGTCTGACATAGGAGGAAATGTGTCCTTCACGTCCTCCTCCAATCTACTCCTTCTCCCTCTACCCTCTCCCGCTTTTCCCCTTTTCTCTCCCCTCTCCTCCCTCTCCCCGTTTTTTCCTCTCTTCTCTATCTTCCCACTTATCTCTCTTCCCTCTTCACTCTCCTCGCTTTCCTCTACCCCTTTCCTTTCCCCTCTCCCCTCTCTTCCCTCTCCCCTCTCTTCCCTCTCCCCTCTCTTCTCTCTCCCCTCTTTTCCCTCTCCCCATTCATCCCTCTCCCCTCTCTACCCTCTCGTCCTCCTCCCTTACCCTCCTTCCTTCCCTCCCTCCCTCCCTCCCTCCCTCCCTCCCTCCCTCCCTCCCTCCCTCCCTCCCTCCCTCCCTCCCTCCCTCCCTTCCCCTCAACATTTCACCTTTCCCCTTCGTTTAAGGTCAGGTTCAAGGTCGAGGTAAGGTTGGCCGTTAAGGGCGAGGGAGCAGGAGGAGGAATGAAAGCGAGGGGGAGAGAGAATAACAAAAAAAAAAAGGAGAGGGGAGAAAGGAGAGGGAAAGAGGGACAGCGAGAGAGAGAGAGAGAGAGAGAGAGAGAGAGAGAGAGAGAGAGAGAGAGAGAGAGAGAGAGAGAGAGAGAGAGAGAGAGACGGGGGGAAGGCGAAGGGAAGAAGGAGAAAAAAAAAGAGAATAGAAATGACCCAAGACGAAAAGAAAAGAAAAAATAAAGGTAACGAAAATAAAACATTACACACAAACATAAAGGAAAGATCAAAGGTTAAAGTTCGACTTGCTTCTAACGTGGTTGTGACCCGGTTTCTCCCTAACCTCGTTCTTCCATAGTCCCTTCCCCTGCCCTCCCCCATCTCCCCCCCCCCCGCCTCCTCCCTCCATGTATGTTTCTTTCTCACTTTCTTTCTTTCTCTCTTTCTTTTATTTCTCTTTCGTTCTTTCTCGCTCTCTTTCTTTCGTTCTCTCTCTCTCTCTTTCGTTCTCTCTCTCTATCGTTCTCTCTCATTCGCTCTCTCCTTCGCTCTCTCTCTCTTTCGCTCTCTCCCTCTTTCGCTCTCTCTCTCTTTCGCTCTCTCTCTCTCTTTCGCTCTCTCCCTCTCTTTCGCTCTCTCCCTCTCTTTCGCTCTCTCCCTCTCTTTCGCTCTCTCCCTCTCTTTCGCTCTCTCCCTCTCTTTCGCTCTCTCCCTCTCTTTCGCTCTCTCCCTCTCTTTCGCTCTCTCCCTCTCTTTCGCTCTCTCCCTCTCTTTCGCTCTCTCCCTCTCTTTCGCTCTCTCCCTCTCTTTCGCTCTCTCCCTCTCTTTCGCTCTCTCCCTCTCTTTCGCTCTCTCCCTCTCTTTCGCTCTCTCCCTCTCTTTCGCTCTCTCCCTCTCTTTCGCTCTCTCCCTCTCTTTCGCTCTCTCCCTCTCTTTCGCTCTCTCCCTCTCTTTCGCTCTCTCCCTCTCTTTCGCTCTCTCCCTCTCTTTCGCTCTCTCCCTCTCTTTCGCTCTCTCCCTCTCTTTCGCTCTCTCCCTCTCTTTCGCTCTCTCCCTCTCTTTCGCTCTCTCCCTCTCTTTCGCTCTCTCCCTCTCTTTCGCTCTCTCCCTCTCTTTCGCTCTCTCCCTCTCTTTCGCTCTCTCCCTCTCTTTCGCTCTCTCCCTCTCTTTCGCTCTCTCCCTCTCTTTCATTCGCTCTCTCTTTCTCTCTCTCTCTTTCTCTCTCTCTCTCTCTCTCTCTCTCTCTCTCTCTCTCTCTCTCTCTCTCTCTCTCTCTCTCTCTCTCTCTCTCTCTCTCTCTCTCTCTCTCTCTCTAAAATCCTAAGGTCCTCAAAATCATTGTAAACTCGCTCTCATTCTCCCGGCAAGTACAGGTTTGTCATTTGAGCAGGCAACCTATGTTGACTTGGTTTCGAGCTCCTGCAATTCGAGGAAAAGGCAAAGATGCCCCTTGCTGTAAAGACGAATTCGTGTGGTGTCCGTGGGTGGGCGGGGGGCGTTTGAGGGTTGGGGTGGGGGTGGATGGGGTGTGGGGGGGTTGGGGGGTCAAGGGAAAAGGGTGCCGTGAAAAAGGACTGTTTGAGTTAAGGGTGCCACCGGCGAGACGAGTTTGGGGAACGGTTGCTGTGATCCTTTGGTGGCATCGCCGGTTGGAACCCATTTTACCTCCATACTCACCCCCCCCCCCCCACCCTCCCTTCCCTTCCCTTCTCCTTTTTCATTTTCCTTCGCATTCTTCACCCCCCCCCCCCCTTTTCTTTTCTTTTTTTAGTTTTCCGACCTGTTTTTCTCCTTTCCTCGTTCTCTTCTTCTCCATTATTTCCTCTTCCCCCTCTTATCTAATCTTCCTTTCCTTTTCTCCCTTCCCATTTCTCCTTCAATTCCCCTTTTTTTTCTACTCCCCTTTCCTCTTTCTTTCTTTTTTTTACTCCCCTTTTCCTCTTTCTCTTCTTTTTCTACTCCCCCCTTTCCTCTATTTCTTCCACCATTTCCCTTTCTCCCCAACACACCCTTAACTCTCCAACCCAAAATGGGCCGCCGCAACGTGTTTTTATGTTGCTGTTTGCCCATGGGTGACGCCGCCTCCCTTCTCCCTTCCCCTCCCTTCTCCCTTCTCCCTTCCCCCCTTCTCCCTTCCCCCCTTCTCCCTCCCCCCCTTCTTCCTTTTCCCTTCTCCCTTCCCCTCCTTTATCCCTCCTCCCTTCTCCCTTCTCCCTTCCTCCCTTCTTTTCGCCTCACTGCGAGCCCACACCCCTTACCTACCCCCCCACCCACCACCACGTTCCTTTCCTTCCGTATCCTTAGTGCAATTCCTCCCCCCCCCCCCCTCCTTCTCCCTCTCTTCCTTACCCTTCCCTCAGTTCCACGACCTACCCTCCTGCTTCTCCTTTTTATCCTTCCCTATCTACCTTCCCGTCTCTTCGCTCCCTCTCTTCCTCCCCCTTTCCTTGCCGAAAGAGCTACCCTTCTTTCCTCTTCTCCCCTTTATCCCCTCTTTTGTTCCCTTTAACCCCGTCTCTCTTGCGTTTCCCCTTCCCACCTCGCCAATTCTCTTTGCCTCTTCACTCTTCCTTCCTTCTCTACCTAGCTCCCTTACCCTTAGCTTCTCCATTTACCTTCTCTTCGCTTTTCCAAACCTATATCTTCAACTCCCTCCCCCCAACCCCCACTATCTTAAACCCTTTCCCATCCATCTCCTCCCGCCTCCACCTTCCATCCTCCACTTTTTCCCTTCAACTCTCCACCCTCTCCTCTTCCACCTTCTATCCTCTCCCCTTCCACCCTCACCCTCACCCTTTCCCTTCCTCCCTCACCCTTTCCCTTTCCCTTTCCCTTCCTCCCTCACCCTTTCCCTTTCCCTTTCCCTTTCCCTTCCTCCCTCACCCTTTCCCTTTCCCTTTCCCTTTCCCTTTCCCTTTCCCTTCACCTTCCACCCCTTCCTTCCCCCCTTCCCCCCCTTTCCCCTATCCCCCTAATTCCTCTGCTTATTTTCGACGGTCCGGCCGTGTTGCAGGTTGCAGCAGCAGCAGGGTAGGAGCTGTTTGCCGTGGCAATGCGTGCGTGCGTTTGCAATATGTGCATGTTGGGTTAGCGTCTGCGATTATGTCAGATCCCCCACCCCCCCTTCTTAACCCCCTCTCCCTCTCGCCTTCTCCAACATTCTTTCTTTCTCTCCCAATCCTTTGGTTTTCGGTGTTTATTTCTGTCTCTTTCCTTCCTCTCTGCTTCTACTGCATTTTTTTTTTCTCTTTCTCTTTTTCATTTTCACATTTTCACTCACTCGAGCTTAAATTCGAAAAAAAACGGAAGTCAATAACAAACGTGTGCGTATGCGTGTGCGTATGCGTGTGCGTTTGCGTATGCGTGTGCGCGTACATGTACATGTGCGTGTGCGTGTATGTGTACATGTGCATGTGCATGTGCATCAACATGTGTATGTGTATGTGTATGTGTATATGCGTGTGTGTGAACCCGAGAAATGGTTCCAACACAACAAAATGTTTTAAAAAAAAGAAAACCGAGGAAAAGTAGTGGCCGGCTCGACGTCAAGGGAAGCGATGATGATGATGATGAGTGAGGGGAGCGGGGAGGGAGGGAGGGAGGGAGGGAGGGGAGGGAGGGAGGGAGGGGAGGGAGGGAGGGAGGGAGGGAGGAGGCAAATAAGAGGGAAGGCGGAGGGGGGAGAAACGAAGGGAAGGGTAGAAAGGAAGGGATACTGAGATGAGCAGAGATGTATGGTGTGAGAGAGGGAAGGAGGGAAGGAGAGAAGGAGGGAAGGAGGGAAGGAGGGAAGGGAGGAGAAGGAGGGAAGGAGAGAAGGAGAGAAGGAGGGAAGGAGAGAAGGAGAGAAGGAGGGAAGGAAAGAAGGAGGGAAGGAGAGAAGGAGGGAAGGAGGGAAGGAGAGAAGGAGAGAAGGAAGAAAGGAGAGAAGGAGGGAAGGAGAGAGAGAGAGAGAGAGAAAGGGGGGGGGTTAGACAGATAGAGAGAAAGAGAAAGAAGAATAACGAAAGATCAAGAACACGAAAAAAAAAAAGAACAAGCCACGGCGAAAGAAACCGAGAGCGAAAGCGACAGAAAGAGACGGGCATATCTGACCATCGCCGGCGAATATTGCCGCAAAGGGAGAGCTACTGTTATGAAGACGTGTCCCCCCCTCCCCCCCCACCCCACCCCGGCCGATTTTCTCCTTGGGGTCGGAGAGGGCGGTGGTTAATAGAAGGATAACAAAGGGTGAAAAAAAAAAATAATCCTTTCCCCTTACTTGGTGTCTCAGCCTCTCCTTCTTCACCCTGCCTCGTTTTACCTCCTTTTCTCTGCTTTCTTCCCTTCTCTTCCTCTTCTCCTACCCGTTCTACCCTTAGCTTCATGCTTATTTTTATCTTCTTACTCTCTCCCTCTCTCTCTCTCTCTTCCTTTCCCTACCTTTCCCTACCTTTACCTTTCCCTTCCCTTCCCTTTCCATCTCATCCTATCCTCCATCCCTTCTCTTCATTCCCTCCCTCTCTCCCTCTCACTACCCTCCCTCCATTCATTCCCTTCCTCTCTCCCTCTCACTACCCTTCCTTCCTTCATTCCCTCCCTCTCTCCCTCTCACTACCCACCCTCCCTCCCTCTCACTACCCACCCACCCACCCTCAATCCCTCCCCCCCTCCCTCCCTCCCTTCCTCCCTCCCTCCTCGTCTCTCCCTTTCACAACCCTCCCTCCCTCCTCTCTCTCCCTTTCACAACCCTCCCTCCCTCCTCCTCACTCCCTCTCACATCCTCTCCTCTCACTACCCACCCTTCCTCCCTCCCTCCCTCCCTCCCTCCCTCCCTCTATCTCCCTTTCACAACCCTCCCTCCCTCCCTCTCTCTCCCTTTCACAACCCTCCCTCCCTCCTCCCTCACTCCCTCGCACTCCCCTCCCCTCCGCCCGCCCGCCACACGCAAGACATACAGAAGCAATACTTCCCTCGGTTTCTCCTTTTCTCTTTTCTCTCCCTTGTGCCTTGGGACGCCGGGAAATCACGCGCTACACTCACGCACGACCATTGTGGGTCGGTTATTTTGGTTTTAATTGTTTTTATTATTCTTGTTTTTTATAATTTTAGTATTATTTGTTTTTGTTGTTGTTGTTGTTCTTTTTTTGGACCCCTCATGGAAACGCAGATAATAGTAATTATAGCTAAAAATGATGATGGTGATGATGATGGTGGTGATGATGGTGATGATGGTAATGGTAATGATGGTAATGGTAATGATGATGATGATGGTGATAATGATAATGATGATGATGATGGTGATGATGGTGGTGATGGTGATAATTGATTGATTGTGACAATGACGATGATCATGATTGCAGTAATAACCGTAACAACAACGATAATATTATTATTATTATTATTATTATTATTATTATTATTATTATAATTATTATTATTATTATAATTATTATTATTTCAACAATAACAACAATGACTCAAAAGACAACAAAACCGTTACAGCAAAATGCCTAATAACAATGACAAATATGGAAATATGGTGCAATATCGCACGATCTACAGACAGACAGATATCTTATCATGTCTTAAGCCCTGTGCCTGGGATTATGTAGTGTAAAGAAATGAGGCAAGTGAACAAAGAGGGAATAAGTTCGACATCATCAGTTGTTATAGATAAGATTAGTGTACTTTATGGGTAAGATCTACCCAAATATAAGTAGTTACAGGGACGATTTACCCAAATATAAGTCGTTACAGGGACGTTTTACCCAAATATAAGTAGTTACAGGGACGATTTACCCTAATATAAGTAGTTACAGGGACGATTTACCCAAATATAAGTAGTTACAGGGACGATTTACCCAAATATAAGTAGTTACAGGGACGATTTACCCAAGTATAAGTAGTTACAGGGACGTTTTACCCAAATATAAGTAGTTACAGGGACGTTTTACCCAAATATAAGTAGTTACAGGGACGTTTTACCAAAATATAAGTAGTTACAGGGACGATTTACCCAAGTATAAGTAGTTACAGGGACGATTTACCCAAATATTGAATGATTATAGGTAAGATAATACGCAGTCGGATCTAGCTTTGTTTAACTAAATGTTTACAGGCAAATTAACTCAAATGAAAGTCTTTATCAAAATTCACCCAAATAAATAAGGGCATTTAAACAAAATTCACCCAAAGAAAATGTCTCCATATGCCAAATTTGCCTGAATAAATACGTGTATATAAGCACCCTTGGCTAAGTATATGTCATTAAGCAAATTTTACTCAAATAAACGTTCACAAGCAAACTTTACCCAAATAAACGTCCTAAAGCAAACTTTACCCAAACAAACGTTCGCAAGCAAACTTTACCCATATAAACGTTCGCAAACAAAATAATAAACACGAATCCTCTAAACAAGTGTCCAGAACAAAAAAACAAAACGCGAGGGCAGCGAAGGCACAAGGCATCGAGCTCGTCAACACTTACATAAGTAGGCACAAAAATCTCCCGTTAAGCAGGTCTCTCTCACACACACACGGCGCATTATCACGTTTCAGCTCGTTCAGAAGGGCACTTTGGTGTGAAAACACTACGGAATATTGTTATTTTCTTTTTTTTTTGGGGGGGGGAGGTCCTCAGTTTATTATTATTATTATTATTATTATTATTATTATTATTATTATTATTATTATTATTTCATTTTCTGGTAATGTGTAGTTTGCTTTGTTTCCTTTACATTGTTTTCGTGTGATTTTCACTCCAAAAATATCGATCACATAACGTAATGGTTACGTAAGTTTCAAAAGTAAACAAACAAACACGTACACGACACGGCTTCTCACACCGCGAAAATAAGCATAAATAAAAACAAATACAAATAACTACCATTCAAAACATAAACAAGTTATAACCCAAATTTCTCTTTCTTTTTTAAATCTGACTCCGCTTTCCCCCTCCAAAAAAAGCAACGACAATAATAACTTTTTCTTTTTAAATCCGACCTTTTTTTCCAACCGATCCAAAAAAAATTAAAATTAAAAAAAAAAAATCCTCAACTGAGCTCCGTCCAGTCGTAACAAAACCGAAGAAAACAGGTCAGCGGCTTCTCAGAAAAGGTCCTGGCAGCGAGGCGAGGTCATACCGACTGGCAACCTCGGGGGCAACAACAACACAGCTCGCGGCGGTCACGGCATGGAGGGGTGCAGTTGCCAACGCGTGCTTTTGCAGCACCGGTTGACGGGCAGAAATTGGTGCTCTTAATTTTGTTGTTGTCACTGTTATTGATTTTAATTCTTAGTTTTTTGTTGCTGTTGCTGTTGTTGTTGTTGTTGTTGTTGTTGTTGTTGTTACTGTTGTTGATTTTAATTCTTTGTTTTTGTTGCTGTTGTTTATTTTGTTGTTTTTGTTGCTACTGTTCTTATTTGAGTTCTCCTTTTCTTCCTTCTGCTCTTGCTTCACCTTCTTCCTCCCATTCTTAGTTTCTTCTCCTTTTTCTCGATCTACTCTTCCTCCTCTCTTTATCTTTCCACTTCTCCTCCTCCTTCGCTTTCACCCCTGCTCCTTCTCCTTCTTCTCCCTCTTTTTCTCCTCATTTTCTTCTCTCTCCTTAACCCTTTATTTCTCCTTCTCGTCTTTCCCCCTTTTCTTCTTCTTCTTCTTCTTCTTCTTCTTCTTCTTCTTCTTCTTCTTCTTCTTCTTCTTCTTTTTCTTTTCTTTTTCTTTTTCTTTTTCTTTTTCTTTTTCTTTTCCTTCTTCTTCTTCTTCTTCTCCTCCTTCTCCTTCTCCTTCTCCTTCTCCTTCTCCTTCTCCTTCTCCTCCTCCTCCTCCTCATTCTAATCCCTCCTCTTTTTCTCCTTCTCATCTTTCCCCTTTTCCTTCTACTTCTCTTTCTCCTCTCTCCAGTATGGGGAAAAGAAGAGAAGAAAAGAAAAGAAAAGAAAAGGGAAGGGAACGAAACGAAAGTGAAGGGAATGGAAAGGGGGGGGGGGAGAAGGAGAGGAAGAGTGGTGGGAGAGAAGGGAAAGGCAAGGGGGGAGGGGGTAGCTAGGTGATATTAGGTGGGGGAGAGGGAGAGTGCCTCGAGGGAGGTGATAAAAGGAGAGGGGGGAGGGAGGAGAAAAAGGGGGCGGTTTTAGGGAGGGACAGGGGGGGGGGTAAGTGGGAGAAATAGATGTCTGGGGGGAAGAGAGGGGGAGTAGGAGGGGGGAGGGAAGAGAGGGAAGGAGTGGAGGGGGTATAAGGTACAAAGGGGGGGAGGGAATAGATGGGTATAATGTACCTAGGGGGGGGGGGGCAGAGAGGGGGAATAGGGGGAAGGGGGTATAAGGTACAAAGGGGGGGAGGGGAAGTAGGGGGAAGAAGAGAGTGGAAGCAGAAAGGGGAGGGGGAGGTGATTTTGTCACAGCTAAGCTTCAAATGGTCAAATGGTCATTGAGTCCTCTGAATTACATATATATATATATATATATATATATATATATATATTTGTGTGTGTGTTTTGACCTTTAATCGCATTTTATTAATATTTTTTATTGTTTTTCAATAGTTTATCCATATTTTTTTGTTGTATTCACATTACGACTTTATTGATATCTTATTTTACCAACATTTCCCTTTCCGTTAACATTCTTAATGTTTATCAATATTTTAAATACTTATTTGTATTATTTTTAAATGCGAAATCATCCCTTACTCTCTATATTTCCCTTATCTCGAACTTTTTTTCTTTAATGCTGATTACTCATGAAACACACACGTACCCACACACACACACATGTACCCACACACACACGCACCCACACACACATGCACCCACACACACACAAATGCACCCACACACACACGCATCCACACACACACGCACCCACACACACACGCACCCACACACACACGCACCCGCACACACACCCACGCACCCACACACACACGCACCCACACACACACGCACCCACACACACACGCACCCACACACACACGCACCCACACACACACGCACCCACACACACACGCACCCACACACACACGCACCCACACACACACGCACCCACACACACACGCACCCACACACACACGCACCCACACACACACGCACCCACACACACACGCACCCACACACACACGCACCCACACACACACGCACCCACACACACACACCCACACACACACGCACCCACACACACACGCACCCACACACACACGCACCCACACACACACGCACCCACACACCCACCTACCCACACACGCACCCACCCACCCACACACGCACCCACCCACCCACACACCCACCTACCCACACACGCACCCACCCAAACACACACACACCAATAAGTTTTAGAACATTTCGGTTCACGAAAGATTACAAAGCGAGGTGGAGAGGGGGAGGAGGAGGAGGAGGAGGAGGAGGAGGAGGAGGAGGAGGAGGAGGAGGAGGAGGAGGAGGAGGAGGAGGAGGAGGAGGAGGAGGAGGAGGAGGAGGAGGAGGAGGAGGAGGAGGAGGAGGAGGAGGAGGAGGAGGAGGAGGAGGAGGAGGAGGAGGCGGAGGAGGAGGAGGAGGAGGAGGAGGGGTTAGGCGATTCCATTACCCCCCACCCCCACCCCAACCCCCACCTTCACACCCAACCCCCGATCAAAATACGCTCGCCAACGCATAATAAAAGGACGATAAAAACGAAAGAATAATGGCCCCTGAAAATAACAATAAAAATGTTACTATCGCGTCACCCCCTCTCCCCCCCCTTCCCCCCCTTTCCTAATTTAGAAAAAGAAAACATACGTGGAATCTTTGAACGGACGATTTAAGTCTTTTATGACGTAAGTGACGGGTGGGAGGGGAGGGGAGGGCGTAGGAGGGGGAGGGGGAAGTGGGAAGGGAGGAAGGAAGGAAAGATGGAAGAGAAGAAGGAAAAGGCGGAGGGAGAGGGGGAAAGGGGGGGAAGGAAAGGGGAAGCAGCGAAGAAAGAAAGAAAGAGGTGAACAAGGGAAATTGGAGAAAGAAGCAGAAGAGGACGAGGGAATGGACAAGAGCGGGGAGATAAGGAAAGGAAGACACGGAAGAAGAGAAAGAGGGAAGAAGAGACAGAGGAAAGAAGGAGAGGGGGGGATAAGGAACGGAGAGCTAAGGGGAAGGGAATAGAAAGAGGGGAGAATGAAGAGACGATAAGAAGTAAAAGAACAAGAAGCAAAAGATGGAAAAGTACGAAAGCAAGGGAAGCGAGAAAGGTAATTGAGAGGTTTCGGGAGGAAGGGGAAAGGAAATAAAGAAAAAGAAGAAAATAAAATAAAAATAAGTTGAGGGGTTGAGGGCATAGGGACGGGGGAGGGGGAGGGGAAGGGGGCAGTCGGGTCAGAGGTCAAGAAGAGGGGACCAAGAGTGTGTGCGGGAGAGGGAAGAGCAGAGGAGGGGAGGGGGAGAAGAAAAGGGAAGATGAAAGAAAGATGAAAGAAAGAGAGCAGAACAGGGGATGAGGACAAGGCAAAAGGGGAAAAAATACAGAATTAAAGAGAAACAAGGGGAGAGGAAACTTTGGATTTCAGATTCAAATATCTATCTGCCAGTAATACATTTGATTACATATGTTTACAGCAAAGTTCCCTCAGCAGACAAGACGCAAAAAAAAAAAAAAAAAAAAAAAAAGTGACAAATCAATACATCAAAAAGATTTTTAAAAATGCAATACTGCTTGAACACAAGAGCAAAGGTGAGAGGGGTAAGAAAACAGAGGTGGAGAAGAATGGAACAGAATAGAAGAGGAAAGAAAGAGAAGGGAAGACGGGAGAGAGAGAGGAGGAAAGAGCGGGAAGAGAGAGAAGGAAAGAGGGGAGAGAGAGAAGAAAAGAGGGAAGAGAAAGAAGGAAAGTGGGAAGAGAGACAAGGGAAGAGAGGAGACAGAAATGGAAGAGGGGAAGAGAGAAAAGGAAAGAGGGAAAAGAGAAAAGGAAAGAGGGAAGAAAGACAATGAGAGGGAAGAGAGACAGAAGGAAAAAGGGGAGAGAGAGGAGGAAAGACGGGAGGAAGAGAATAGAAAAGGAAAGAGAGGAGAAGAGAAGAGTAGAGAAGAGAAAGAGAAGGAAAAAGGGGGAAGAACAAAAACGGGG
>NC_061843.1:2419779-2432279 GCF_019202785.1 Penaeus chinensis | reverse complement strand
TTTTGCGTACTCCCTTTGTGTGTGTGTGTGTGTGTGTGTGTGTGTGTGTGTGTGTGTGTGTGTGTGTGTGTGTGTGTGTGTGTGTGTGTGTGTGTGTGTGTGTGTGTGTGTTGTTTCGCTTGCAAATAAATCCGCACGCACACACACACACACACACACACACACACACACACACACACACACACACACACACACACACACACACACACACACACACACACACGTATATATAGCTATGTATATATATGAATATATACACACGAATATGCACATATGCCCCACTGGACCATACAAAACTTATCACATTTTTCCATGTCATTTCTCTCGCCTATTTTTTTTTTTTTTTTTTTTTTTCTTTTACAATAAGCAACTGTCAACCACATTCCAGACACAAACTCCCTCTCGATTCGTATCAAAATGTGCCTTAAAGGGAGGGGGACGAGAAACATAGCGTATATTTGCGTATAAAAATAGGTTGATGCGACTTGAAATGCCTACGAACACTTCGATTACAATACACGAGGGGGGAAAATTAGATTTAAAAAAAAATGACCATGCCTCCAACGCATTTCACGTGAATCGTCGAAAACCGCTGCCCGTTAATATTTTCATTCAATATTCCCAACGTGTGATCTCGACACAGCCTCCCTCTCTCCCACTTTTCTATCGCCTTGGCAAAAGGTGCTTTATAATGCGTTTAAGGCCTCGCGACGGCGCCGGCCATCCTCCAAGGGTCAGCCCACACGCCCGCCACGAGCTCCAGGACCCGGGCAGAGGTCGTGTCAGCGTGGCATTGACCCCTTGACCCCGAGTGACCTGATAAATCCGAACGCCCCGCGAACGACTCACCTTGAGTGCCGTGTGCAACGCCGGGATCCAATATGGCGGAGGTTGCGGGGCGTGCGCACTCCTCCTCGCCTCTTCTCGCCTCTTTTATCGCTCCTCTCGATGTTCTTGTTTCGCGATAATGCTCGGGTAACGGATGGTAATGCAGGATGGTGACGGAAGAGACGTTTTTGGTCAACGCGGTGACGGAGGTTGAGATGTTTTCGGTAGATTTGGTGCGAGCGAAAAAGTATAAGGAGCTGGGAAACAAAAGACTGGCGCTCGAGTGGCGTCGAGCAGATTTGGAAAATCAGAATAGTATCGGAATGCTCTTGTGATCACTAGATGTTCTGGGTCCGTTTCTTCAATAGATGTAATTTATTTATCTATAAAAGCGGTAGCATAAAAGGAATCGATGAGACTTTATACAGGATGAATATGGAAAGAAAAATCGAAATATCCATGTCTATCAGCTGTGGAAGAGATTCGAAATCCTCTTGTTCAGGGTCTAAAGTAGAATCAAAACCTTTAAGGGATGAGATTAAAGCCAGGAAAAAAAATCGAATCCTGTTATTTGGGAGGAGCAACTTTCTCCCAAGGTTTCCTCCGCTTATAGTCACCTGGGCAGTGTAAACATGGAGGAGAGACCGAGTAGAGACGACAGCTCGCTCAACTCCGAAAATGACGACTACGAGGCCACAAACGCGATTGAGGCCGATGGTGTCCTAGACGACAAGCTCCTCGATGCCGTCACGCCACGAATCTCAGTCCTAGACGAGTCGGTAGAAGAGGAGGACCATCCAGTGAAAAGGACTTTTTGTACTCGATGTCGCACCATTTCTTCTAGTTTCCTGTCAACCTCCTATGTCTCAGGGAGCGAGAATTTATCCGGCATAGAGAGGCTCCAGCAACCGAGGAATTCTCAGACGCGTTTCCTAGGCGACCAAGGACATCCTGTGTCAGCTGGAGACTCCCTTGAGGATAGTGATGATGTTCCTCTGTTGCGTGTAAGTCACTTTGGGGTAAGGCGTACTCGGACCTTGTATTGTGTCTTTAAGGCCTCCCACCCACCCCGCGCACCTTTTGTTTTGTTATGTAATGTGCCTGAGGCCTTTACCCCTCCCAGCTACCCCTACCTTTTTAACGTAGGAGGAATTCTGCTTCCCTGGCCAAATAGGGTATAGAATGGGATCAAAATGACAGATGGGATTTTAAAGATGCTTGAAAACATGCTTTGTGCACAGAAAATGTGAGAAAAGGTGCTTTGTCTCTTTCTGTCTTCCTACATTCTTTTGTCTTTGGAACTGACAAAGTAAAGTTAGGATCCTTTTTAGTCATGTATAAGCCAAGTGCCCCATCATGTATTGCGGCCTCATCTGTTTTTTTTTTCCTCTTCATCTTGTTTTCTTCCTGCCTGAATTTTTGCCATTGTTTTTTGGGCAAATAAGGACGACTCCTTTGACATTCAGACACAGGAAATCTTTCAAGGTTACCCACTTCTGATATATTTAAGTTTGATATTCTTCATTTCTCTTTCTTACTAATTAATTAATTTCATTTCAAATCATTAATCCTGTGATCACTGATAATACATGACCTCTGAATACTACAAAAGTTTTAAAGAAGTTCATATTTTATTTCAAATTTGTTTTATATTATTTACCTCAAGGTCTTTCTTTGTTCTTCTGGTTTACACAAACATTTTAAGTCGAATAAACATGTTCATTTATCTTCCTGCTATTTCGAGATATGACATATACGGTCTACCATTTATTTTTAACAGTCAACCTTTCAAATTGTGTAGATAACCTTTTAGAAACAAGTGACACTTACAACAACTGTTACAGAGGATTTATGTGAACAAATGTGGGAAAGTTTTGGACATTTTGCAGTTTTTGAAAATGGAATTTGACTTGATTGTTAAGGTAGCTCTTGGATTATTCTCATTTTTTCATTGGTATATCTGTTTCCATGCAAGTAGTTCCAGAATTTTTGTAACTTTTCAAAACATGCATTTTCTTACATATGACAAATTTTCTGGAACTACTGACAAAAATTGCTAGGAGTGGCTCTGTAGTGATCTAGATAATTTTATATGAATTTAGAAAGTTGTGTTATTCTGAAAAATAACCTGCCTGAGATTTTTTACAAGCTTTTATAACAATAAAGGTAGATAAAAAGGCATTCAAAGGCATGTTCCTGATTCATGATTCATTGGATTATGTTTCAGGATAATCGTTTATAAATAGGTAGTAGTGTTCTTAGTCTACCATTTCGTGTTTAGGTAAGGATCACCATACCATTAAGTACTGGATATTTTATGCTGAATACAAAGGATTTTTCACCTATGGGATCAATGCCATGTTGCCAACACACTTTCTTTCCTTTGTTATCATGCATTAAAGATGTTGCTTCATCAAACCTCAAATTTTTCCAATGTTTATATAACTTGGTAAATACGATTCTTGTAGAAAAGGTATGAATGAGAATGAATGTGTTCACAGTACAAGAGATGTATTTGACCGGTTTCGATTATATCTTTCCACGTTTGTCAACATGAATATGGTTCAAATATGATTTTCTTCTGCTTTTTTGCTGGTGCAACAAGCAGTCTTTTTCTGAGTGAACATATTTTAGCATTACTCAAGTCCTCATGAAGGCAATGCTGTATGGTTCTCACAGGCCCCTCCCGAAGGAGAAGGGGTTTTGTTTCTTTAGGATATGGGCCGTAATAGAAGGATTGATATCCATCTGACATTTTAACACATTTAAAGTATGTAGGGTTTGTGGACAGGGATGTTTCCTCTTTCATGAAACCTCCACACAAGATTTCAGATAATGTGGGATTGTATGTCAGTGAATTTCACAAAGTTTGTCACCTGGTGTATTTTGTTAGGCATCTTTGGGGATCACAAAGATAAAAAATAATTTAATAAAACACATATGGAGGGAGGGGGATCCTATTCCTGCCTGCCGTGACTGGTGCTCTAGCATGTGTTACTTACAAAATGTTACTTATTGTTATTGTTATTGCATAGAGTTGTAGACTATCTAGAGAGATGATATGGAGTCTGACATGGAAAACCGTCTATTGCCATCTTGAAACAGAGTATCGGATGACAAATATAAATCTTGGAAAATGACAAAAGACAAAAAAAAACATTATGCAGAAAAAGATAATAACATTGTAAAGGAGAGGCAAGGAGTCTTGACACTGTACGTGAGTGTTTATATGGACCAGCCCTACAAACCGCACACTCAAGAGAGTCACCACTCAAATTAGCCTAATTCTCTGATTTTGGGATGCATACAGTCAGCAAGGCACCTAGATCCAATGGGTTAATTGGAATTATTGGAAAAATTGGTTTGTGTGTGTTTTCCTCTTTTCTTTTATTTGGGGGGGGGGGGGATTTTGGTATTTTGTCATTTTGCCCATTGTTTAGCTTTCTCTCCTCATAATGCTCTCTCTAGAAATGTTGGACTTTTGGATACGTGGGATCCACGGTAAATATAGAGAAGTGGAAGAGGCGGAGTGGCTTGCTCGTGAAATCCGTAGAATATCTTATTAGTTGCAAATTTTTGGTGTACCTGAATTATTTTAAGTATTCTGTTTTACCAAAGTATTTTGTATTATTATTTCTCCTTAGTAAAGTATATGACTACATAAACAGGATGAAAACAGCAGGACCAACATTCCTCAGATAGAAATACTGATCAGTAATAAGACTTAGCTCATGAATTGCAAGACTGCCTTTGTCTTAGGAATTCTGATTTTTTTTTTATCTCATGAATATTAGTAACCTCTTGCTTTAACTTGGGCATGTTACAGTTGACCTGGGAGATTTAATTTGCCGAGACCTGTGTGAGGGAGGGGGTGTGTGAGTGCTATTAAAAGCATATATATTTGTTGTATAGAGTGAATTTATTTATAACACATACAAAGAGGGTGATGAAAGACAAAAGGAAAAGATATGTAAATGCAAATATTTCCTTGTGGCAAAGTTGAGATTTTAGCAAGGACAGCCTTTGAAAATGGTTATGTTGTGGTACAAGCGATTTGGCTTCGTTCATTCAAAATCCGATTCTTTCTTTCTTCTCCTCCTCCTTCCTCTTCCTCCTCCTCCTCCTCTTCCTCCTCCATCTTCCTTCTATTTAGAGGCAAACATGGGATAATATGCATCCTGTTATAAGTCCAAAAACAATTCCTTCTCTTTGCATGCATTATTTCAAGCTTCCCTATTATTAAACCATAATCCAAACTATTCAGAGATGCTGTTTGTGCTTTTTACCATATTGTAACCAAGATTCCCCCAAGGGAAAACAGAGCAAGAGATAATCACACAGTAACCTTTTCTCATACCACTTGCGGGAAACACCTTTGCTTTATATTTACCCAAAAATTTATATCTAGAACTGAAACTGCTTTTTCATGCTACTATTAGAACATGGCACTTGTTTACTGCACTTCTTGTAAACTTACTGATATCTCGTGTTTCCTTCTTTTTTTTATATAGCCTATATACTGAGGTCTTCTTCTTCTACTGCTTCTACTACTTCTACTTCTACTTCTTCTACTTCTACTTCTTCTACTTCTACTTCTTCTACTTCCTCTACTTCTTCTTATTCTTCTACTTCTTCTTATTCTTCTACTTCTTCTTATTCTTCTACTTCTTCTTATTCTTCTACTTCTTCTTATTCTTCTACTTCTTCTTATTCTTCTACTTCTTCTTATTCTTCTACTTCTTCTTATTCTTCTACTTCTTCTTATTCTTCTACTTCTTCTTATTCTTCTACTTCTTCTTCTCTATTCTTCTACTTCTTCTTCTTCTTCTTCTCTCTTCTTCTCTCTTCTTCTTCTCTCTTCTTCTTCTCTCTTCTTCTTCTCTCTTCTTCTTCTCTCTTCTTCTTCTCCCTTCTTCTTATTATTATTATTCTCTCTTCTATTTTTAGCTGACCTTCATAATTCTTGTTTATGTAGATATATTGGAACTGCTTTAGAATCCTACTCCTCCTCTCTTTAGTCTAACACAAGTTTTCAACCATCTGCTTTTCCACCAAAGAGTACCAGCCAGCCAAGGAAATCAAGTTCAAAAGTTATTTGAAGCATGTAAATGATATATTAAGTACACGTTTTCTCCTTTGTCCCCCAGGATGAAGATGGAGCCGAGAACGGGCATGCAGGCTTGGGGCCAACGACAGCAGCGGCTGCCGATCACTGTCACATGCCCCGAGCTAGTCAGCGAGCCTCTGGACGTGCCATGACACAGCTCATGTTAGCATGCTGCTTGACTACAATATTTATGGTAAAAACTTTACTTCTTTAGATGACGACAAATAATAGCTTTGCAGCTACATAGAGCAAAATTTAAGTGTTTTTTTTTTTTTACTCTTAAAAGGCAGGCAGATATTCCAGAATGTCTGTTAAGGGAAAGGCAGCCATGGTATTCCAAAAACCTTCCTGTTTAATGGGCTTCTTTTACTATATTATGAACATTATTGTAATCAGTATCAAATATTATTATCATAGTCATTAAGCCAGTTCCTGTCATGTTTATAATTAAAAACTTGCTATCCTTATCATTTACAGTTGTAGTCAAAATAATGACCCCAAGATGTTTGTCAGTTAAAGCTGTCCCATGCAGGCATTATTTCAGAAAATATCCTTCCTCCTTTGTGACGAGTAATTTCACACCACTATTTGCTGTTCATCCAGTTACCTATGAGAGAAATACATCTTGTCATTCAGTTTATATCTTTCATAACTTATATATTTCTGCTTTTCAATTATATGTTATATATTTTTCCATATTAGTTTATACATTCCTATATAGAATGAGTGAGAAAGTCACCGCAGGTTTAATAGATAAGATATACGTAGATTCTTAATTTTTGTCTCTTTGGCTCATCATTTTCTTTAGTTTAGATATTCAATCTTTTCAGTTACATAAAGATTGCAATAAACTGAATTTGTAGCATAGTGTCCATATTAGCTTGTACATTACTTTAGAATATATGCAGTAAAATCATCATAGATTAGGTGGTGAGATTTTTTTTTTTTTTTTTTTCATGGTATGTAACTTACATATTCCATCTTTTTGGGTTTATGAAAGTTGCAATAGACTGAATTCATAGCATAGTCTAAAACTTGGGAACTCGTCTATGTCAAGATTTCTTGGATTACACATCAATTTCATGTTTAGTTGAAATTTCCATTCAGAAGTTTACCATAAACCCAGTTTCCCATTTCTTGAGGTCCTTGGTTTATACTACACTGTAAATTCAGTCTGTTGTAACTTTCATAAACAGCAGATATTCAACAGCTATTACAAGTCCAAAATTTTACAAAATAGACAGCCACCTCCTTCCTCCCCCCTACATCTAAATCATTCCTCATCTACAGATTGCTGAGGCTGTGGGGGGCTACCTGGCCAGCAGCATAGCCATCATGTCAGACGCAGCCCACCTCTTCAGCGACCTTACGTCTTTCATCGTCTCACTTGCTGCCATCTACCTTTCTCGTCAGCCAGCCTCAAAAAATATGAGTTTTGGGTACTACAGAGCAGGTGAGTGTGTAAGGAGAGGGTGCTAATGGGCGTGGGAAAAGGGAACAAAGGAAGAAGAGGAAAAGAAATTAAATGAAAAAAGAATTAAGGGATAAGAAGAGTTGCAAGGAATGTCACTCAGAGAGGGAAGGGATGGGAAAAGAAGCGGAAAGAGAGGATAAAGTTTGATAGAAAGAAGGAGAAAGGAATGGGAATTACATGAAAGAAATTAAGGAAAGGGAGTGATAAAGAAATAAGGAGGATTATAAGAATGGGGTCAGAATAAGAAATGATGGTGATAGTGAATGAAGCAAGGAGGCCAAATCTTAAAACTGAATGTGGTCTCCCCTAACAGTTATTCAGTTCTATCTGAATAACTGTTAAGTATTTGCATAAGCAGTCCTTGGCTTACAGTAGAGTTCTGCACCAGAATCTGTACTGTAATATGAAATAACATAAACCAAGACAATTATCCCCTACATAACTTTAAAGATAAAATAAGTTACATCCCCAACCTCCCACATGGTTTTCATGACTTTCAATATGTATGAAAATAATTGAATTAGGTTAATTAAAACCCCTTCAGAGATATGAGAATTTATGTAAATGATTATATTCAGTAAAACAAGACTGTCATACAGGGCTCACTAATGTGTTTGGACAAAAGCTATGTGAGTGACATTGAAGGGGAGCACAGGTAGCCACTCACAGAGATATCAGGCTTGTTTAGTTCTTTATTATAGCAAAAACATTCTTTGACATTTTGCATAACTCCCAAACTTCTTTCAACATTCAGTTCTGTATCATCTATGTTAAGTGCTGCATCCACATGGAGGAAAAGCTCTGCAAGCTGCAGTACAGTCTGTTCCTTATGATCTTTTCCATTTCCTTATTCTTCACTAGGTGCTTTTACCCTGTGCTGTATTGTCATAAGGCTCATTGGAACATTGCAGTGGCTCTGATTTTCAATCCATATACCCAGCATGGAGTCCACTTGTTGGGGAATCAAGGCATACTTTCTTCTTTATATCCTTGTTCACCTTGGTTTGCAATGTCAATTTGAGTGCTTGGGCGACATAGTGATCTTTGCACCGTTCTCCAAGTGCTGTATACCACCTTTTATAGGTAGTTAAATACACGTGCACTCTTATTTCTTCTTGCTGTGTAAGTCATTTAAATCCTTCTGGAAGCAATTTTTAAGGTTGATGTCTAGTAAGGGGAGAAAAATTTCAATAAAATAAAATAAAATTACTACACTGGAGATTAATGACAACAGGATGACTTTGAGTGCAGGAGCTTCCTATATCAAAGCACTCAAGCACGTTGCTGCCACATACAGCAGTACTCCGCAGACCAAGCAGTTTGTTAAAACACCGCTAGGCATGGCCTGGCAGAATCTGGTCAAGAGCTGACTGTAGGCACGATCACGATGACAAAGAGTTAAAAGATTTTTTATTTATATTGTTTCCATATTGTTCCTATCCTCTTTACCATATTTTCATCCCACAGAGGTGTTGGGTGCAGTGGTGAGTGTCCTCATTATCTGGGTCATTACTGGTATCCTGGTGTTTGCCGCAGTCCAGAGAGTCATCTCAATGGATTTCGAAGTCGAGGCAGACACTATGATCATTGTCTCGGCTCTGGGTGTCGTCATTAACATCATGTAAGTTCCCACCATAGTATAACAGTAACCATACCACATTCATGTGAAATATGACTTGCAGAAAAACAGCAAGTATTGAAGTGAAGATGGAGGGGAAGTAGCATTCGTACATGATCCAAATAATGACTGATTTTTGTTGTTGTTCTTCTCCAGTCATCCTCCATTAGTGGAAAAGGAGATTTGTAATTGATGATCGTAATAATGCACATTCATATATCCTTTTCATGTCATCTCATATCTCAATTGCCGCCTTTTTCTCTCAGCCTCGGCATAGTCCTCCACATGGGGCAGGGGGGACATGGCCATAGTCACGGAGGTCTTGGTGGCCATGGTCACAGTCATGGGCGCAGACCCAGCAGAGCCCAAGGAAACGAACCACAATCTAGCAACATCAACGTCAGAGCAGCTTTCATTCATGTTTTGGGAGACCTGATTCAGAGTATAGGCGTGTTGATAGCTGCATACGTTATTAGATATTATGTAAGTACCAGGATAACTGTTTTTTGTAATCATTTAGTTATACATTTTTGTAGTTTGTTTCTTTGTATTTGTTGCTACATACATTAGTAGAAATTATGGGAATTTGAAGAGCTATGGTTTGATGTTTCTGTTTTGACCCCAAACAGCCACAGTACAAGATTGCTGACCCCATATGCACCTTCATCTTCTCCGTCCTGGTGATCATCACAACTCTCCCCATCCTGAAGGACCTAACTCATGTCCTGATGGAGGGCACGCCACAGGGAGTTGACTACGCATCAGTGTCAGCGAACCTCACAGCCCTTCCTGGAGTAAAGATGGTTCACTCCCTCAATGTGTGGGCACTTACCCTTGATAAGAATGCATGTGCAGTGCATAT
The DNA here is from genome assembly GCF_019202785.1 of Penaeus chinensis. Lineage (NCBI taxonomy): Eukaryota > Metazoa > Arthropoda > Malacostraca > Decapoda > Penaeidae > Penaeus > Penaeus chinensis. Next base: position 2,422,390 of record NC_061843.1, on the reverse strand, counting down.
AGCTATTAGTGAGTATATTATTTATTTATCTTGTTTTATATTTATTATTATGATTATTTTTATGTATTGTTTTAGGTATTTCAATCTTTATAGAAAAAAAAAACAGCAACCAAATTAGTGTACTTGTGATTTTCATGTTTGATCTGAGATGGCTCACAAAATGTGGTAGGTTGTTTTCCCACATTGTTTTTGCTGTCAGTGGGTAGGAAGGAGTTTGAGGAAGTAAATATGGCATGGTTTGCCTGTTTTTTTCCAGCTGCACCCCCCTATACCCATACCCATTCCCCACTCCCTTTGTAGCTCTTGGTAGTTTGGTACCATTCACCCAAACCTGTTGAAAGGTATGGTTATCCCTCTCTGGAAGAGGAAAGGGGATCAGTAGGACTGCAGCAGCTACCATGGTATCACACTGCTTAGCATACCAGGTTCTTGGTTACATTTTTCAGAGACATATCTGAGACAGCAGAGACTGGACCAATCTGGATTCTCTCCCAGCAAGTCCACAGTAAACCATATCCTAGTGTTTTGAGTCATTTTGGAATGCTGTCTTGAGTTAAGTTGACCTGAAGAAGGCAATTGAGTTGGTGCATTGTGAATCATTCTGGGAGTTCTTGAGACATAGGGGAATTCCAAAAAGGATTATTGGACTAACAGCAATTCTGTATACTGACCACATAAGATCTGTTACTTGTACAATCCAGGAATGCCAAATCAGGCTTAATATGCACATAGCTTATTTCCCTGTGGATAATCCTGCCCATAAGTCCTTGTAAGTATTGGCTTAGGCATCTTGGCCAGACCTGTCATGAGGAATTAGAGATGGGCTAAAGACTTGCCTGGCAGCTCACCATGAGAGACCCTTATGTCTGGAAGTGAGTGGATGCAGCTATTCACCCACATCAGTGTCAGCTCCTTTGATATATTAATTGATTCTTTTTTATCCTTTCTCATTTTTTCTCTTTTTCTTTGTTCTTTCTTTTACAACAGTTTTGTTACTAAACATCACTAAAACTTTGAGTAACATGCAAACCCCCACATAATCAGAACCCCATTTCCTTGTAGGTGGAGACACGGATCCAGAGACAGTGTTGCAGGCTGCCCAGAGGGTTATTCGAACCCGCCATCACATCTACCACACAACCATCCAAGTAGAGCGTTACCAACCACAACTGATGGACAATTGTCAGCAGTGTCAGCCACTCTCTAGGTGAGGTGAGGGACATCACGACCACCACCATCACAGCAAACACCAGAGAGGAAAGAAGATTAATAAAGAAGAGCATGAATGAGCTGTGTTGTCATCAGTGTCGTTGGAGTCAACAAGGTTTGTGTTAAAATGCCTGGGTTAGAGGTATTCTGTAACTGGAAAGCCTTCGTGTGTGCATAGACAATTCATGACGACAATCTGATGGTAACATATCATGGCAATAATGAATGGATTTACTGATTTTTTCTTGTGTCTATTCTTAAACCCTTCCACTTGTAAATGTAACTGCAGAAACTGAAATTTTTCAATAGATTGTTATATATGCAAGACAATCTTAAAACTCAGTTTCCTTTATTGAAAGCTGAAATTCAGTTGAGCCAAACTAGTATATTTTTCCATTGAATTATAATTTGAACACTTATGCACACAGGAAGTCCAATGAAATTCCCTTAGAAGTATATATTCATGCATATTTTGAAAGGTTCATCTACAGTGGAATATACACGTATCAAAACAGAAAGGGATTTGAGTCAGAATAGAAGACAATAACCAGTATTAGAAGAGAGAGTTTCTTTTATGTCTTTAATCAGAGCATAATGCAGGGTCTAAACTAGGTTTTAGTTCCCCCACAGATATGAAATGATAATAAGTTTTGGATGGCTGTTTAAGGTGTTGTCTAAAGTTATTCTCAGTCAAAGAATTAATGAGTTCAAGTAGAGTATCACTTTAACAAATTGGGATAGATTTCTTTTCCTTCGGTAAATGCATCAATGTCTGCAGCAGCATTGCACATTATAGGGCATGTGTCGTTCCTGAAGTTTGAAGAAGTAGCCTCAAGAATCACTTTCATTTGCAAAAAAAAAAAAAGCCCCCCCCCCCCTATCTTTGACTATTTTTTAACGTGTACTGAAATGCATTTGATGAATGTGATTTGATTGTAGACATTGTCAGACTCATAAGTGAGGAGGAAAGATTAGAATAGTTGTATTATTAACATTAACATATAAAAAATGTGCAACCTTTACTTTATTGTATATGAGATGTATTAGTTCATCAGTACAACTGGAGAGCTAGGATTAATTTGATATGACATGGATTTTTCATTACTCATCATTATATATGTGTCGGTAGTGTTATAACATGAACAAATGTAACTATTATTATGCATGACTGACAACATAGTATTTGGAAGTGAGGCCTTAATTCTTTAGAACTTAAAGCTTATCAATATTGTATACTGGAATATTATTTTTTAAATTGCATATAAATTGCATGTCTGTGGTGATGCATATCAAAAAATAATGCATAGCTTTTTTTTATTATTATTATTCCAAATTTTTTATATATAAATATGTATCATATGTTGCATTTAGGTTTTATAAATGTACATGTATCATTTGCTTG
>NC_061843.1:2407279-2414779 GCF_019202785.1 Penaeus chinensis | reverse complement strand
TGTAGAGTGGATATGTTTTGTATAAGTATAATTTTATTAGTATTTAAACAAAAAAAAAAATGTGATTTAGCTTTCTGTTATATACTTTATGCATGTAGAAGAGCCATGAAAAATTCTCATGCTAGGAATCTCTTCCCTTACCTCTTTTTTTTTTTTTCTTCTTTTTCTTTTCTTATCCTGATATTATGATCCTCATCTGGCCTGAGGTAAAAATTGTATGAATATATGCAGTAGTAAAAATGCTATATAACTGGTGCTGTTTTTATAGCATTTTGTTTCATATTCTTATATAGTATCAATCATTATTATTATCTTTTAATCATAACCTCACCTAATAACACCTAATTTGTATTTCCCTCCATAGTGGTCTCATCCATCAGCTTTCATTTCCTTTATTTTAAACCATATTTTTGCATAATATGAACTTTTTTCACCATTTTCATGAAAAATCAGCTTATTAATTGATATACATCTATGTGCATAATTGTTCTTGTGATTATAATTGCATGACTTGCATTGTTTTATGATTTTACGATTTTACAGAAAAGGCATTGATTTTTTCCTACTGGGTAAAGCTTCCACTGCTTGGTCCAAGGCAGTTTGTTACCTCTAGCATTCAGGTCAATAGATAATTATAGTAAATGAAAACAAGGATCTTTGTCTTTTTTTAGTTATTTTACTCCCATTGTATTTCTTTGTTTGGATTCTTATAATTTCATCACATTTTTTGTGTCAGCATGCAGAAGGGGAATTTACCAATACAAATAAAAATGTTGAAAAGGTATAAATAAGAAAGAGTAATTCCATAATCCAGGATATGCATAATTGGTATTTTGATGTTGCATTTTCATTAGATATGCGTTATAACCAAAAATGTTATACCTTTTATTGTGAATCATTAATCCTCGTCCATACTTTCACTACAGTTTACATAATAAAAACTGTTAAACAACACCCTATATAAAAGCCATTTATAACTCTTGGAACCCTCTTTTCATCTTGTGCAAAGTTGTGATTTGCCAATTATAATGCCTCAGTCCTGTGGACAATGGAAAGGGATGGTAGTAAATAACATAAAATAATAATTGGCTAGATCCTTTGTTGATGATGACCCTAAATGCAGAAGCAGCAGATGATTTAAAGTAGTCTGTCGTTATGCTGTCTCTTTTATTCCCCTACATTATAGTAGTTAGTAAGGAATACCCAGATCAAGTCTATTGTGTGATTCAGGCCAGATGCTGGTTAAGAAAGAGACAATGCAGTTTTCCATGTAAATCAGTTTGATATTTGGAAGCTATATATAGTTTGAAATAAGAGTTTCTATTTTTTGTGCTTTCTTTCCAGCTGTGTTCTCATTTTATATACTTTTTTTTTTATATATATAACCTGTAAAGAGTATCAGAAAACATAAGTAGCACATTCCTGAAGGTTGTGAATTAATATTCCCATAGAATCCTCAGAGAAAGGAATAGGATTTATACATGTATAGATGTGTAGATGATGAATGCATTATGCATTTGCTTTAATAAAAACAGAGTCAAGCAGATAGAGAGAGACACTGTTCAACCAGTGATAGCAATACCATAGTGAAAAAAGGGAGAAATATTATTTTTAATTATGCAGATTGGTCATTAAGTAGATGAAGATTGAATACTTAAGATTTTCACCCATGTACCATTTTGAATGTGCTGTAATTAATGCAAGTTTTCAAAATTATTTAAATGGAAATTGTAGACCTACTTTTTTCATGTTTTTCATAATGCTTTATACATTGGTTGTAGTTCCCAAAATCATCAGATAATATATGTTTCTAATAAAAAAATATTTTGAATTTTGAAATCGTGAGTGCTATGAAGGTTGTACAAGTATAGGCTCTACAGCTGTTTTTATAGTTAAGCACATGATTTTGACCACCTATTACATGGTTGGTTGATTCCTGAGTGTGCTTTAAATATATATATATATATATATATATATATATATATATATATATATATATAAAACACCTACCTACACACACACACACACACCTACACACACACACACACACACACACACACACACACACACACACACACACACACACACACACACACACACACACACACACACACCTACACACACACACACCTACACACCTACACACACACACACCTACACACACACACCTACACACAAACACCTACACACACACCTACACACACACACACACACACACACACACACACACACACACACACACACACACACACACACACACCTACACACACACCTACACACCTACACACACACACCTACACACCTACACACACACCTACACACCTACACACCTACACACCTACACACCTACACACCTACACACACACACCTACACACACACACACACCTACACACCACACCTACACACACACACCTACACACACACACACACCTACACACACACACACCTACACACACACACCTACACACACACACACCCACACACACACACCTACACACACACACACCTACACACACACACCTACACACACACACACCTACACACACACACACACCTACACACACACACACACCTACACACACACACACACACACCTACACACACACACACACCTACACACACACACACCTACACACACACACACACCTACACACACACACACCTACACACACACACACCTACACACACACACACCTACACACACACACACCTACACACACACACACCTACACACACACACACCTACACACCTACACACCTACACACCTACACACCACACCTACACACCACACCTACACACACACACCTACACACACACACACACACACCTACACACCTACACACACACACCTACACACATACACACACACACATACACACATACACACACACACACACACACCTACACACACACACACACACACCTACACACACACCTACACACCTACACACACACCTACACACCTACACACACACCTACACACCTACACACACACACCTACACACCTACACACACACACCTACACACACACACACACACCTACACACACACACACCTACACACACACCTACACACACACCTACACACACACACCTACACACACACACACCTACACACACACACACCTACACACACACACACCTACACACACACACACACACCTACACACACACACACACACACACACACACACACACACACACACACACACACACACACACACACACACACACACACACACACACCTACACACACACACACACACACCTACACACACACACACACACACACACACACACACCTACACACACACCTACACACACACACACACACACACACACACACACACACACACACACCTACACACACACACACACACACACACACACACCTACACACACACACACACCTACACACACACACACCTACACACACACACACACACCAACACACACACACACACACACACACACACACACACACACACCTACACACCTAAACTTACACCTACACCTACATTCCTTTGCATAAATATGCAGAGGAAATTTGGCAAGCAATTTGCTAAGCTCATCTCAATAGTCCATTTAAAAATAACCAATATGTATGTTAATTTTCAAGTTAGCAAGTTGGAGATTTTTTTTAATACTATAGGCTGCATCAAACCAAGCTTGGTTCTAGGAGAATGTGAATTTAAATTTATTCATAAACAACAAAAGCTGGGAGATGGTAAACGGAATGAACTGTTCGTCTATTCGCCAAATCGCATTTTATATTCGTGAGTGCGTCAAGTCGTGCATTTCATTCCACCTGCCCCCATATCTGTGATCCCACTAATTCTGCGTTTGTGTAGTTATATTGTTAAATACATTTTTAGGTAGGATGATACATGTTGGATAGATAAGTGAATAAATATTTATGTATACTTTGTGTTGTTTCTTTATTTCTGCCTTTTGTGATATTGCTGAAATTCCTGTTAATCACTAGGTAACCCAAGAAATGTACTGTGAAAACTCTAGGCCTTTCTTATTAGAAAGAAAAAAAATTATATTCCCATATATTTACGATGGGAACACATTTAGAAATTTGTTAAATATCAGCTTGATAGAGATATAGAAAAAACTTGTTTGCAGTGAATTTAATCCACAGAAGGGAAAAGTAAAGTCAAAATGTTAAAGAAATTAAATTTTCAAAGGGATTGTTAACTTGGTAATGAGACTGACTTTGAATATATCAAAATCCTGTTATCTGCCTCATATTGAAACTATATGAAGAATGGGATGCAATACAAACTGACTAAAATGAAGGAAAATTCAACAGATATATCAAGATTTATGCTCATATGCTTAAACAAGACTTGTGACTTTACACATTCTTGTTCTTGCCACATTCTGCATGTGAATCTCATTCTTTTGTCAGTCAAGTGCTGTGAGGTCGACCTGGTATTGGAACAAAAGGGGTTCACATCCCTTGCAATAGTTATGGATTGTTAAAAAAAATAATAATGAAACTAAAAACTAAAAACAAATGGTAGGGGGACATGGCAATTAACTACTGGCCACGCCCCCTTCTCAAACCCTGTGTGGGGTGTTGCCAAAGTATCAAAGGGTTTTCATTATCTTAGGAACCTTCATTGAAGTGCATGAATATCATAAGGTTCCTATTTGTCTTTCATATAGCACACTGCTTTATAGATTTGAATGACATATACTTAATCATCTTCCTCCATCATGCATCTAGAATGCCCCACTTCTGGCCTTGTTTCTGGTGGATCCAGTTGCTTGGTGTCGCTGGATCCACAGAGACACTGTTCGGTTTGAAATACCTCATCTTGATATTTCGGCTCTTGATAGATTAAAGTGTAGTCATGACACTTCAAATGGCCTATGAGGTCTCCATTGCTAATACTGACATGATACGAGGCCCTAGCCAAATCAACTCCAATACACTATTTGAACACCTTATGAAGCTTCATCTGTTAGGATACTTTTTAGCAAGTGTACATGAACCACATTCTTTGAATTGAAACTAACGTGAATTGCCTTTAAGCTAGTTAATACTTTAAAATTTTCAATAAAAGGTACTCAAAAAAGGTTGAGATTTTGGGAAGGAGAAAAAAAAACTTTGGTCATTTACATTATATAATAAAATCACAGCTGAAAGAGGATATAAATACTTTACCTTCATTTCTTGTCTTTTTGATAATCTGTACGGAGAGTAAATCATGACAATTTCATATTTCAAATACAATGAATATCCAGTTTTTTTTTCATTTCAGGAGAATCTGTATGAAATCCTAGACATACTCAGCAGATCATATTACTATGCAACTTAGAGTTGTATCCTGAATGTATTGGTTGGCAATAAATATTTTCTTCAGTAAGATTACTTACTTAAACGTGACAATGAAAATATCAAAGAGTTATTACCTTCCATTCTGTAAAGACGTGTATCATAGCAAAATCACAAATGTATTAAAATCTAAACATTTTATTTTTCATATCTCTAGGAACAATAATGTCATCACCATTGTCAACCTGCCACTCAACAAAATGCTTGGAATAAAATATCAGGTTGCAACATCAAATCACAAATTTACAAGAGCAACACAGAATGACAAATCACAGCCTCTTATCTAGAGTTGGATACGTGAGCCAACTTTTCCCGTGCACCTTTGAGCTGTTCTATCAGTCTGTCCACCTGGTCAGGCGACATTTCAACAGTCAAAGTATTGTTGCCTTTGTCTGTATTTGATGTGTGAAGATGGAGTGTCATTATGGATTCGTTCAGATCCAGGACCTTGTCGCTTGCAACTGCCAGCTGGAAGACAATAAAAAGGAAAAGTCAGTGGAGGTTTTTTTTTTTTTTTTTTTTTTTTTTTTCTCTTCTGTATTCAGTTTACTTTACTTCAGCATTCCAAGCAAAGAACAGAGCTTAATGGCCATCTTTTGACATTCTAATTAAAGAACTTACCCTAATAAAGTCAAAGGATTTACTCTCTAGGTCAGTGGTTCCCAACCTTTTCTCTGACCTCGCACCCCCTACATTTTATACATGCTAAAAACAGGAACTGGAGATACCACAGTTTTGCTTTACCAAAGAAATAAGAGCAGCGCTTTTTTTTTCTATAATCCATTGCAAAAGCAAACAAAAAGACCGCAGGAGAGTAATTATTATCATATCCTTAAAAGTGCTCAAATTTCCTTAAACTAAGGAAATTTCTTAAAAGTTACAAGCCTGCTTCTCGCATCCCCTGGAATGATGTCTCGTGTGCGAGCACCCCTGGTTGGGAACCCCTGCTCTAGGTGCATTTTTATTTTATATTAAAGAAAAAAAAATATTCTGATTCTATAACTTCAGCATAACAATCAAGGAACTTATCCTGCCATTCTTGTCAAAGATCTTACCCTGACATTCCAATCACAATACTTGCTCTTAAAATCCAGCTAAAGAACTTACCTAGACACTTTAACCCAATGCCGCCAGGAAAAATTAATAAAAAAGTGGGGAAAATGCTGTGCTCATTGTTTATATTTTTTTTGAAATGTCTGCACATAGATTGCTCTACTAGCGCTTAGCCACAAAGGAGTCAATTAGTAGACCTTGTGACCTTACCTGATTTGAATTGGCGGGAAATCATTATAATTACTATAATGTTATAAACATTAGTAACAGCATAATAAGATAACAAAATATTTTCGTAAATCAAAGAAAAGGGTAAATGGGCGAGACAGGCAGTACTCGTAATTGGCTCATTTGTGACTTCGTATAAGTGTAGCCATCTATGTGTAAAAACAATTAAATAAGTAACTCACAGTGGGCATAGCACGTACGTACAAGTCATGCCTGTCAGCAGTGGGTTGAACAAACAAAAAAAAAATACTGTAACATTCCACTTGCAAAACTATCCAAATGTTCCAGTCCAAGCACCTACCCTGACATTCCAGTCGAAGTCCTTGAGATGAACAGTATCTTTTAACGATTCCTGGATTAGTGCCTTCTTAATTTCATCTTCTCGAACAGACACTGCATTCAGGAATTTTTCAGTCATTTCCTGTCCGAGTGGCCTGAGAATTTCTAAAATCTGAAACATAAGTACAAGAACTGTTGATACAAGTGCACTGAAAGTGAACATAAAAAATTTATGAATGAAAATGCTGAGGTTCTTGTAACACTCCCTCATTCTCACTTTCATTCTCAGTCACACACACATACACATTCTCTAACCCTTACTCTTTCTTTCTCTCTCACTCTCACTTTTACTCTTACTCTCACCCACTCTCTTACTCTCTTACTCTCTATTTACATATACATATACATATACATACACATACACATACATATACATATATATACATAAACATATAGATAGATAGATAGATAGATAGATAGATAGATAGATATAAATATACACACATACATATATATATATATATATATATATATATACATAAATATGCATGCACAGATATATATATATATATAATGTACATATACATGT
>NC_061843.1:2394779-2397279 GCF_019202785.1 Penaeus chinensis | reverse complement strand
TTTTGCATGTCACCAGAACAATACAAGAACCATAAGGAGAAGCACATCCTATACAAGTACAAGTGTTCAAAATGCAATGCCTCGTTCATCACAAAAGCCTCACTAACAAAACACCTGGAGACCAAAAACCAATGTTGTCCTTCGGGAAAAGTAATTAAAAACAGCTCCACATCTAGAGCAGAACACACCAGTGATGACAGAGATGCCCTCGAGGGTGAATGCCTAGACGACAACGGGTCGGAAGACTCTGACACTGCAGAGGAGAAAGACACTATCAGCCAAAAGAATGAGATGCTGCACAGATGCCCAGTCTGCAGTGCTGCATTTGTCAGGCACAAGAACCTATTGAGTCACGTTGGAGTTGCTCATCCACAGCACTTACAGGTAGGTAGGGGGGAAAAGCTCTGTACTATTCTCCTAAAGTTGTGATTATTATTCATACTACTTATGTTTTTATATGATATCATTCATACTTATTGTGTTTGTGATATGACTGTACTCACACTCATCCACCTTCCCACATTAGAAATAGCAATATCTAGCTAAACATGTAGAATAATTGTTAAATGATGATGACAATACTGATGTAATCATAGCAATGGCATTGATGGTCTCTCTTCCACATACTAGGATGCAAATCTACAAAACCTGGTGAAGAATTATCAATGCACAAAATGCGACAAGAAGTTCACCAAGAAATCAAACCTCGTGGCTCACATTGCATCGCACATAAGAAGTGCAAGCAGGTAAGCATAGTTTAAATAAATTTTGGGTGTGTGAAGTGAATAAAAAAGTGTAGCTTGACTTATCCTATGCCAGTTGCTGGTGTCATTCTTTATTTGAGCTGTGCAGAAATGCATGGTGGAAAACATTTCTTTTAGCCAACATGGTGTTAAAAAGAGAATGAGTGTGTAGTTTAGAAAGATTCTCCTTTTCATTATTTTTTTTTGTTTTTTTTAGAAAACCTGACATTTTTCCAATCTTAATGGGAATGCAGTAATTAAGTTGAATATGTATTATGCCTCAGAAATGCTCATATCTCATCTCTGACACAGTAATTGGAGTACTTAAAGTAGACAAACCTTTTAAGATATTTTGATAAAATGGAAAATACAGATATGTAGAACTAATAACAGTTTTAGACCTGTGTGCCATATCAAACGATTTTTCTTCTTCAGTAACGAGACAGGACAGCCGAAGTGTTCTGTCTGCCACAAAACCTTCCGTCTACAGCGATACTTGGTTGACCATATGAGGTATGTAGTAGGTCTAAGATAATTTTGGTCATCAAGTTCAGTTCATTTGATACCCAGTTTGAAATATTTTTTTCATGTGTGACCTGATGTATAGCACTTTTCATTTCTTTTCCCCCACTAGTGAATTTGATAGTTAAATGAAGAAAATTCCCATCACAAGTAGTGTAATGTTAAAGATTCAGTGATGAGCCTGATGCTTCTCTGATGCTTGGCATATTTAAAGAATTGTTATTCCACTCTCAAATAAGATTTTTTCATACTTCTGTTGTGTACCATACAAGTTTTCTATATTATTTGACTTATCACATTAATTTTTATATTGTACCATGAAGTTTAGAAATTCCTTTTAGTATTTAACTATTAAATTACATGCAAATCTACCTGTGTGTGTAACTTCATCAATCCTCATAACATTACCTTCAGATTGCACACCGGACGTGGCACTCACCAGTGTAAGCACTGCGACAAAAAGTTTTTACGACTGTCACACTTGAAGCTGCACATGGAGATGCATGACAACTCACACAAGTCTCATTCATGCATACACTGCAACAAGAAGTATATGAGAAAGCAAGGTTGGTGGTTTTTTTTTTTTTTTTTTTTTTTTTTTTTTTTTTTATGTGTTGTTTTTTCCTTTCTTTTTCTTTTCTTTATCTTTATCTTTATCTTTTTTCTTTTTTCTTTCTTTCTTTCTTTCTTTCTTTCTTTCTTTCTTTCCTTCCTTCCTTCCTTCTTTTCTGCTCCTTTTTTTTTCTTCTTTGTCCTCTTCTTCTTTAGACTGAATATTGGAAACCAGAAATATTAATGGGTTATTAATACCTTTGTAATCCTACCTGTGTCTCTTTGATCAGTAAACTGTATTGTAAAATTTGAATTGGAAAGATATGCTGTATATTTTGTCTGATGATGTACGTAGCAGTTACATACCCTCCATCTAATACGAGGCTTGCTAAAGGGATGGTACATAGAGCCGTTACTTATGGAATGTGAATTCTAGTTTCATAGTATAGTATTAGTATTAAACCCTGTAAAATAGGTTCTTGAGTTTAATTTATCTAAAAGATGTTACTTATTACTACAGTGACCAAGCAGTATGGTTTTATTGGCAAATAAAGAAAAAGTTTGAAAGAGTGTGAATAATTCTGCAATGCAAGAGGTAACATTAATATGTCGGTGTTGCATCTCCATCAGTAATGAGTTTATTCTGAAGCAAATGTAATATTAAAAAAAAGAAAATACACATC
>NC_061843.1:2384779-2389779 GCF_019202785.1 Penaeus chinensis | reverse complement strand
ATGTATATATGTATTGTGGTTGTTATATTTATATATCTTTGAATATTTATTTTGTTATTTTTTTTACAATTTTATTTTTTTTAAGTTTTTTTCTATGTATAAATTGACAAAATGATGAAGTGTTTTATTCAATCCAATTTTTTTTAGATATGTGAAAATATTACATAAATTACCTAAAATCTTGTATGCTTTACCAAAAACTTAGTACATAGAGTAAACTATTGTTACACATAAGTAATTGATTTCAAAAGCATCATAACTGTATCTTGACCAGGAATGAGGTTAATCATTTTTCCTCCTGTTGCAATGCTCTAAATTAACTTTCAGTATCTATGCAAGAGAGTCTCCTTACACAAACCAACTTTACATCACAATTATTGATTAATTAAATTTTCTAGTAATGTTACTTATTTTTACATGGTATGAATATACTCACAGCATCTGTTAGAAATGATGCTTTTATCCAAATCCTTTTCTAACAGGTATCTTATAATTGATATTGATCTCAGAAGCCAATTCTAACTATGTATCAGACTGAAGAGTAACAAATTAATTTTCCTTTTCTCGCAAAATAATTGCTTCCATCTTAATTTAGAAGTTGATCTTGGTTCCGTACTAAATTCCACATGGAAGATATTGAGAAATTCAGAGTGTTTCATCAAGGAGATAAAAATTATCAGTAACGGACAACCAGAAGCAGGGCTGCAAATGACCAAAGGTTTCAGTAGCTCATTTATCTGTATTTTTTTCATTTACATTTTGCAGTAATGACAAAGACATTGATGTGAAATAGAAATATATAAAAATAGTTACAATAAACAGAAATGTATAGTTGTCAGATGCTTTGGAAATGTATAAGTAAGATTTTAAAAACTGCTTTGAGATTATTAAACATGTATTTTACTGACCCACAGCCCAATAGCAGTTAAAACAAAATGAGTATAGAGCTATATAAGACCCAAATTTCTTAATAGGTGTAAATAAATATACAGCTATAAATGATTTAGATTTGCTGATAAGTGGAAATTAAAAGTGAGATAAAGATGCACCAACAGACAACCTATCATTATTACTGGTTTAAAGGTGAAAGTCAGAAAAAGTGCTTTAAACAAATACCTTGAATTGAGTCTCAAAGTCTTTAAGAGAGTCATTTAGTAGGAAATCAAGAAAGTGGTAGATATTAACAGAATGCAATTTGGTTTCATGCAAGGAAGAGGTAATGGGGAAGAAGAAGAATCTTTATTTTGCTTTTTTTAATCTGGAAAAGGCTTTTGGCAGAGTAGTAAAGGATGTTGTAAAATGGCATTGATGAATGGTTATAGAAATAGTGATGACTACGTATAAAAGGAGTAACAGTGCAGTCAGAGTGAACAGCACAGTTGGTGCTCGGAAAACTGGTATGGAAAACAGAGGTTTATGAGTTAACACAACAAAAACAAAAATCATGGTTAGTGGTAAAGGTAAACTCAAAGAGACACCAAATTTTAAATACAGACAATGCTTACATCCACATGTAGAAAACCAAGCACCAAAGTTAACCTCAGGAATGAGAACTATGAAGTAGTTAATCAATTCTGCTACCTAAGTGATACGTCAAGTGCAGATGGTGGAGCCGAGGCAAGCTCAATAACGCATGTAAGAACAGACTGGGCAAAATTAAGGGAGTTCCTGCCCCTTTTGACATCACAGGTGTTTTCACCTGTGATGTAAAGGGAGGCCAAACAAGACCTAGTAAAAGTAATACAAGGGGACTTGCATAAACTGGGGATAGAAAAAGAGTTAGCACAAGACTGTAATGCTTGGAAAAGAGCCATTAACCCAATGTCGACGGGAATAACATGTACGTGTATGCCATGCCCACTGTGAGTTTACTTCTTTGATTGTTTTTACACATAGATGGATACAAGTACTGCCTGTCTTGCCCATTCACCCTTTTCACTGATTTACGAAAATATTTTACATTATCTTATTTTGCTGTTATTGTTTATAACATTATAGTAATTATAATGTTTTCCCACCAACTCCAGTCAGGTAAGGTCACAAGGTCTACTAATTGACTCCTTTGTGGCTAAGCAATAGCAGAGCAATCTATGTGCAGACATTTCACAAAAAATATAAAAAATTAGCACAGCATTTTCCCCATTTTTTATTCATTTTCCCCGGCGGCATTGAGTTAAGAAACCTTTGTTCAACCCATGTTAGCATGGAAATTGGATATTAAATAAAGATGATGAGTTGAGTCCACACACTTTATGGCACTGGAGTTCCCATTCTTACTGGTTAAGAAACAAGATCATTATTGCAGTGTATGATGTTCTTTGTCTGTTTTAGATATATTATTGTACGAAAACATTACGTAGTTTATCTACATTCACATTAAGTATGTGCTTTTAGTTCACTTGTTTTTTCACTGATGTTCAGACAGCTTAATCATGATGGATGGGTAATGTTTATACTTGGTCAGTTTACCTTATACTTTTGAAAGAAACATGTGGTAAATTAGCCATTTTTTCTTTTTACATGCCCCACATTTCATGTAATGCAGGTATCTCATGAACCAAGAGTGGCACAAGCCAAATGCATCTGTAACCTCTGCAATCTTATCTTGCTGGCTGCTGCAGATTAACATGGTGTATGAAAAGCATCACTGAAAAGCGTCAGTGCATAATTATCACACTGGATGAGACTGTGTTACTTCCACCACCACCTCAAGGAGGATATGGAATAAAGTATAGTAGAAACGTGTGGAATGCACAAACTTTATTTTCCACAGGCTGAGCACTGAATAACAAGTATCATTATAATTTATTGAAAATTTCCTTCCATGTCATTAATGGCATATTCAAAATATAGTGATATCGTTAGGTTTGCGGCCCCTAGTTAAGGAAGTGCTATATTATATCAAAGGTCATACGGCACTATGGTAAAGTAAAATAGTGAAAAAGGATAGGAATGAGTTAATGATTAGGGTAAAGTTATTGGTTGAACAGTACTAGATGGTGGTATGGTAGTGAGAAGGGGTAGAGAGGGTAGCTGATGGGTATAGTACAAGGTAAAGGTTTTTAGAAAGAGATGGAGCTCAGGGAGTAGGAAGCATTATGATAAAGTACTGTGGAAAATACAGCAAAAAGGAGTATAAACAGACAGAACAAGGGGATGAAGAAAGGGAAAAAGAAAGGAGAAGAAAACACCATGCAAAATTAGTTGAGGGAAGGGCTGGGAACCAAGGCTAGGGTGATCCCTACATTGGGCCTTAGTCCCTGTCTTCTAAGTGCCCCCACAATAACAATGAACAAGGGATTGGGGGGGTAATTGACATGTACTAGGTTAAATCTCTTTTCCCTCATTTCATGAAGAATATTTGTGTTTAATTTGTCTCCTATGTGCTTGGATTCAATGGTTATGATAAATATCAAAAGGTTTGCACTTTGAAATATCTTAGTATGTATGTAACAATTCATATGAACATATTATCTTGTGAACTGCAGGCCATGTCAAGTACATATATATATCATTAAGTTTATTAATCATACTTTGTCTAATTGCATTAGTTTAGATTTTTTCCTTGAAAAAGTCTCTATTGTATTTTACAACTTTACTAATCAGCTGTCAATAAAAGGTAGTTTGTTGTTCTTTTCTCTTTGTGAAGCTCTATGCATTATTTAAAAGGTATTGATTTTGTGCAGTTCCCAGGAATTGGGAAAGCCAGTGTGGTAGTGCTATATTTTTATACATTTTCTCATTTCCATTTCCTTAGATTACTTTGGTGGGGTAGCATCCAAAATATATTTATTTCCCCTAAGATTTTTTTCTCATATATCAAATCAACCATTTTAAGAATCATAAAGGTATTTCAATCATTTATGAAGGTTTACAATATTTTTCAGTCCAAATCTGCAGCACAAAAGAAGTGGTTTGTCTTTTTTTGGGGGTGTGGGGGGTGGGGGGGAAGCAAGGAGTGCAAATTATCAGAAATCATTCATTATTCACTAAATTTATCTCTTTTTATATTACTTTTACTTTTATAAATCTTGAGGTGTACAAGCAACTTGGGAGACAATTTGTTTGTTTTCCCGACTGAATAGTTTCTTTTATCATCAATACACATCTAGCAGTACTATTCTTTTCCTATTTAAGATAATTCTCTGAAAACGTTTGGCTCCTGCTTGGCATTGTACAACCTCTTCCACTTCAAATGTAACCACTCAGTGTTGTCAACTGCTAATTTTGACACGCATCTCAAACACATACTCCTGCTCATATATCTCATACTGGTAATTGTTTAGATAACAAGAATCAAACACAGCAGTAGACACACTGGCAACTGTTGTGAATTTGAAAGTGGACAGGATATCACTTGTACAGTGGATGAACTTTACATACCACTAGCACGACTAAGATTTTCAGTCGAAGTACAACAGTTTATCAAAAGTGACAAATATTGCAAAAGCATCTACAAAGTTTACGTTTTCATTCAGTCTTCAGTCTCAAGTTGCATATGAAATTAATTATCAGCCTTACTGCTGAATACCAAAACAACATTAATAAATTTAAAAGCAATTGCAGTCTATCTTGGCTTTGGATTTGGCACATCGGTTGGATATCAAAAAGACCATATGGTAGATATTCAGACTTTATTGAAATCTTATAAATCCAAGCTCTACATTACATAAAAAGGCACAAACAGTCACTGGTAGTTAATAAAATGCAATAATTAAAAGATCTTGGATATTCACTTGAAAGAATTAGCCGCCTAAACTATTTTCCATCAAAACAAAAGAAATAATTTCAACAAACAGGTGCTTGTCAAATCCTTATCAACTTTTTTTTAGAGAAATTTAGAAAAAAAGTGAATATTTATGACAAAATAAATAACAATAAAACAGTTTCTCTTTTGTCTTTAATCACACACTATTAATCTAAAACAAAATACTTTAAGCAGATCTAATTTGCAAAGATGGTCCATCTTTCATGCTCTTGGTGACAGAGAGAGCAGTGGA
>NC_061843.1:2366246-2368746 GCF_019202785.1 Penaeus chinensis | reverse complement strand
GGCTCAAACCAACACCATCGAGCGAAGAAGCGGGAAGCGAGGGCCAAAGCAGCGCATTACGGCAGGAGGAAGTACCATTTGGTTGGCTCTCTTGCACGTGCAATGTTTCTGACGAGCATCCCAGATTCGAACCAAAGACTGCATCGCTTCCTCCTGGCCGCTGTTAATTTGTACCCTCCGCAAATTAGCGGAGGTCACGCCCAGTCACGGCGACTTGGACTGTGGAGTAAATATGGTGTCGTTAACCGTGTTAATCAATGCTCGCATTTCTTCATCATAAATATGAAGTTTGGCTCGAATGTTCGAAGAGTCGCATTTCTTTGATTTTTGGAAATATAAAGTTTGACTCGCATTTCCGAGAAGTCGAAATTATCTGCAATCATAATTTCCTTTGGTCATTTACTGGCACTCAAATCAAACTGAGACTACTGTAATGAGCACAAGGGATGTGAAGTTAGAATGCCCAAAAATTCGTCTTGAAACCCCCCTGTATATACCTCACTTGGTCTTTATGGATATGCATTACTCATATATACCTCAGTTTTTGTCTGTAGCTATGTAAGATAAAAATGCTTAATTATTTTTATAGAAAGATGACACTTTATTTTATTAGTTTTACATAAAGTTTATATATTCCTATATTATCTTTTTTATTAAGATTAGGAAATTGTAAAGTATAATAGTCTACCCTACAAAGTACTGTTTTTTTTGTTACTCCACCATACATTCTCTTTATTTAAAGGGTACACTGTTATATGTCAATAGTACTGTTAAATTAAGGTTGTATAATTGATATTTCGATAAAGAAAACAATATGTAATATTCTTGTTATTAAAAAGTTTCATTTAAGTTCTGAAAATTATGCATGTATAGGTTAAGAAGAACTATATGTTTGTACTATATGTGATCTGAGTAAACTTTAAATTTTGAAATATATACAGTACTAAAGCCTGATACTATTGCTATAATCATAGAGAGAGAGAGAGAAAGAGATCAGAGAAGAGTGCCATACGACAGCCTGAAAGTCTTTTAGATTATCATGAAATATCCGAGGTAAGAAAGAATGTTCAACTGTAATTATATAATTAATAAAGTCATAAGATACTATATATTTGATTTATAGAACAAAAGAAAGTAAATATTGGAGATCAAACTAGAAATTAGAGATAAATAGTATGTCACAGCTGGAGGCTGGCACATGGCACTGAACAACATCCCGATGTGTCTCTCTCATTATTATTAAGAATTTAAAACTCATTCAAAGCGTAAGTGTTCTTAACATTTATAATTGTATACTATTGAAATGATGTTTAGTCAAAATTTACTAGAATGTGCATACAATTACTCAGATCATGTATAATAACATGTAATTTGTTTGTTTGCAAGATATATTTGTTCTTTTAAGAAATGACTTCTCTAGATTTATAACTTTATATTGTTTTATCATTCCTAAACTAGTATATTGTTTCTTTTCTAGGAATGGGTAAATTTTTTAGTTTATTTTTTTGTTTATTTTTTTAGTTTATGTTTTGTTTTGTTTTTATGGTTTTGCTGAAAATTGGATTAATTTGTTCCTGGTGCTGTGCACAAGAATGAAAGAAAATATCTTTTGGGAGCCCAGGAGATGGATGAAGAAAAAGAAAGAAGATAGCTGAGAAGACCAACTAGTAACAAGTTGGAGTAGCTGGACATTTTGGTAAATGTATGTTTATATTATTGTAAAAGTGTAATGATTTATGATTCATAATGTCAACTAAAATTTGTAAGCTTATTAAGTGTTTTGATATTACCCCTTCTCTCAGTTACCTCTAAGGTTGAAATTAGATCATAAATACCTTGTATGATTCATCTTTTATGGTGTGGGTTCTAAAGGTAAATATTGGAGAAACCACACCTTGGAAATAACAGATAGTGCCCATCTGGATGAAATATTTGAGTGGTTCTCAGAGAGGGCACGACACTACCCCCCCCCTGCCAAAAAAACAAAAACAAAAAAAAACCCTGTTCCCCACGTGTCCCCCAAGATCGTTGGTTGGAATTGGGGACTTCGTGTGCTGTGTGGTGCAGCGGTAGCGTTCTCGTCTAGCAATCTTGCTGACCTGCGTTCGAATCCCTCGCCGCCAGTGGATGGTAACCCCGGCCATTCCTTGCACACAGGGGATAGTTTAGAAGCAAAATGAAACAGACAGTATGTCACACCAAGAATATCCATTGTAATAAATGGAATCAAAACTAAAAAAAACTACCAAGGCCTTGGAGACACGTAGCTTGGTCCTTCTGCACGTGGTACGTCTCAAAATACTGTTGTTGACTGAGTTCGTGGCTCCTGATACCGTTAATCTATTTTTTTTCAAATGTTTTTCATTTTTATAACACATTAGTAATGGAAAATAGATCGAGTGGTATTTTTACTTAACAGGATCTTTATTATAAAAAACAAAAAAATGTTTTTGCAACAGGATATTCGTAAGGGAAAAGTGGTCAGATAGTGTTTTTATAA
>NC_061843.1:2351156-2356156 GCF_019202785.1 Penaeus chinensis | reverse complement strand
TGTTGTTGTTGTTGCTGTTATTAGTATTGGCATTATCATTATTATCATTAGTATGATTATTATTATCATTATTATTACTATTATTATTATTATTATTATCATTATTATCATTATCATTATTACATTGTCATCATTATTGCTATTATTATTACTGTTCTATTTAAAATTATTATTATTGTTATTATTACTATTATCACTATTATTATTATCATTATTATTGTTATCATCATTATCAATATTGTTATTATCATGACAGCAAATATTGATCATGTATATTGCCTGCCCTGTTGACAACAAGGTATGCAATAAAGGAAGGGGGAAAAAGGATAAACACGAGACATGAGCATGGAAGGTAAAAATACTGTGATCAGTTAGTCAGTCAGTCAGCCAGTCAATCATTCGGTTAGTCAGTCAGCCATTCAGTCGGTCAGTCAGCCAGTCAGTCATTCGGTTAGTCAGTCAGCCAGTCAGCCATTCAGTCGGTCGGGCAGTCAGTCAGTCAGCCAGTCAGTCATTCGGTTAGTCAGTCAGCCAGTCAGCCAGTCAGTCATTCGGTTAGTCAGTCAGCCAGTCAGCCATTCAGTCGGTCAGGCAGTCAGTCAGTCAGCCAGTCAGTCATTCGGTTAGTCAGTCAGTCAGTCAGTCAAACATTCGGTTAGTCAGTCAGCCAGTCAGCCATTCAGTCGGTCAGTCAGTCTGTCAGTCAGCCAGTCAGTCATTCGGTTAGTCAGTCAGCCAGTCAGCCATTCAGTCGGTCAGGAAGTCAGTCAGTCAGCCATTCAGTCATTCGGTCAGTCAGTCAGTCAGCCAGTCAAATATTCGGTGAGTCAGTCAGCCAGTCAGCCATTCAGTCGGTCAGTCAGTCAGTCAGCCAGTCAGTCATTCGGTTAGTCAGTCAGCCAGTCAGCCATTCAGTCAGCCAATCAGCCATTCAGTCAGTCAGTCAACCAGTCAGCCATTCAGTCAGTCAGCCAGTCAGACATTCTCTCAGTCAGTCATTCATTCAGTCAGTCAATCAACCAGTATTGAGTGACGTCAAAGTAGGTCACTTATAGAAAACGGAGCTACTTTAGAACAGGTCGAAGATTCATAAAAAAAAAACAAAAAAACACGTGTTACAAAATAGATTGTGTCACTGAGAAGACAAATGATGGTGTTAATGATAACGATTGTGTTGATAACAAAGGTCATAATGATAACAATGATGATAATAATAATGATAGTAAAGATAATGTAATAATGGTGATAATGATGACAATGATAATAATAATAATAATAATAATAATAATAATAATAACAACAACAACAAGAACAATAATAATAATAATAATAATAATAATAATAATAATAATAATGATAATAATAATAATAGTAATAATGATAATGATGATGATAATAATAATAAGGATAATACTGGGTATGGTGATGATAATAATAATAATAGTAATAATGATAATACTAATAATGATAAAATCATTGTATTAATAATAAAGATCATACCAATAATGATAATGATAATAATGATAATAATGATTGTAATAATAATAATGATAATTATGATAATAATGATTGTAATAATAATAATGATAATAATAATAATAATAGTATTAATAATAATACTGATAGTGATAATAATAATAGTAATAACAATAATAATAATAATAATAATAATAATAATAATAATAATAGTAGTAGTAGTAATAATAACAATAATAATAATAACAATAATAATAATAATAATAATAATCATTATTATCATTATTATTATTATTATTATTATTATTATTATTATGATGATTGTGATGATAATGATGATGATGATAATGAGAATAAAAAGAATAATGAAACAAAGATAATAATCATTAAAGTAAGGATGATAATAATAACATCAATAATGGAAACAACAATGGCAGTAACAACAATGATGATAATAGTCGTGAAAATGATAGTAACGATGATAATGATAATGATGGCAATAACGGCAGCAATAATAATGACAACAACAAAAACATAAATAATCATAACAATAGGAATAAAGCATAATGATAATTAAAAAAATATTAGGAACAACAACAACAATAATAACAAATATCAGAAGCCGTGAAGTTGATATTAATAACACCAATAATGACGATAGTAATAACAGCAATTATAAACACAATAAAACAACTCCAAAGCGGGGAATAACAACAATAATAGAAGTGAAAGGAACAATGAACACTCAAAGTTGTTCTCAGAAGAATACAAACGGCAGGGTACGAACAATTAAACTTACGTATTGTTCTGTACATTATTACATAAACAGCTTCGAACGGCAGAGAGACTTTAACAAAGACAGCAGTACTTTCCGATATTAACAACTTCGAACAATGACAATGACAACAGTAGCACGTAGGTTTTCCTTGCAGTTCATTAACCTTTTCGTTCTCGTGTGATTGAGGTAAATGGGATAGAGGTGGAGAAAGGGAGGGAGTGGGGGGAGGAGTTGTTTCTCATTGCAGAATGTTGCAAATGAGAAATGATAATGGTTTTCCTCTTTCTCATTCTCCTCAGCTTCCTCGTTATTCTTTCTTCGCCCTTCTCTTTTCCTCTCCACCGCTCTCTTTCCCCTTCGCATTTTTATCTTCCTCCCATTCTTCTTCCCTTCCGCCTCCTACTCCTTTATATTCTCCTCTTCTTCCCTATTCCTTCTCCCTTTCCTCCACCTCCTCCTTTATCTCCCTTTTGCTTATCCCCCTCCTCCACCTCCTCCTCTTCCTCCTTTTTCCTTCACTCTCTCCTCCACCTTCTCCTCTTCCTCTCTATACCTTCTCTCTCACCTCTACCTCCTCTTCCTCCCTTTTCCTTCTCTCTCCTCTACCTCCTCCTCCTCCTCCTCATCCTCTCTATACCTTCTCCCTCTCCTCCACCTCTACTTCCTCCCTTTTCCTTCTCCCTCTCCTCCACATCCACCTCTTCCTCCTTTTTCCTTCTCTCTCTTCTCCGCCTCGCCTTTTCTATCCCCATTTCCCTCTCCTCCATCCTCGACACACAGAATTACGGGTCATTACAAGTCATTACGCGATGGTAATGGATATCATCTCTGCTGGAGATAAACACTGAAAGAGAGAGAGAGAGAGAGACAGAGAGACAGAGAGAGACTGACAGACAGACAGCCAGGCAGAGACAGAGAGAATGTAAGAGAGAGAGAGCGAGAGAGAGAGAGAGGAGAGAGAGAGACAGACAGACAGATAGACAGACAGACAACAGAAGAGAGAAAGAGAGAGATGAGAGAGAGAGAGAGAGACAGACAGACAGACAGACAGGCAGGCAGGCAGGCAGAGACAGAGAGAGAGAAGGAGAGAGACAGACAGACACTCAGACAGACAGACAGAGAGAGAGATGAGAGAGAGGAGAGAGAGAGAGAGAGAGAGAGAGAAGAGGGAGGGAGGGAGGGAGGGAGGGAAGGAGAGAGAGAAAGAGAGAGAGAGAGAGGGGGGGGGGAAGGAGAGAGGGAGAGAGAGAGAGAGAAAGAGACAGAAAGAAAGAGAGAGAGAGGGGGGGAGGGAGGGAAGACAGAGAGAGGAGGCCAGAAAGAGAGAGAGAGAAAGAAAAGGAGAGAAAAAGGCCTGCTACTCGAGTCCATGAGGTTTTACAACGAGAGAGTGTGGTGATTACATTCATCTCAGTTAGGAAACGATTTTTTTTCAATCAGATGTACCGGAATAAAACATTTTATCGGTTATGTTCGACTGAAACTGTATAAAATACATAAAGCTGACTTTTTCGAATACATAAATCTACTCTTTCCGGATATAAAAAGCTAATTTTCCGGATACCATAAAGTGCGAGGCTGACACTTTCTTAGATATATAAATCTGTGAATTTTCTTATACATAAGGCTCGTATCAGAACCAGGCGCTCTAGAACGAAGATTTCGTTACACTGAAATTCAATTGAAAGCGTGATCTATTTTTCGGTTTCATTATATCACATTTGTGTCATTATATTATTCCATAGCTTTCTCGGACATCCTGTTTATATAAATTATATTAGTCTAGAAGTTTCTCAGACATTATATTTGTTAAGTAATAGTAAACTAGAACTTTCTCAGAGATTATAGTTATGTAAGCTATAATAACCTAGAAATTTCTCAGTCATTTTTTTAGGGACAATGTTAGACTGATTTTTTTTCTCTTTTTTACGGTCATTTTTATTTTGTTGATAAGTGTAGAAAAGTTATGAATGATAATGAATATTCTCACAATACCAGAGATGTAATTAACCGATTTCGAATATATCATGTATTTCTGACGAAGGTCTATTCGAAACCGCTTAAAAACATCTCTTATATTTCGAAGACATTCATTCTCATTCATAACTTTTTTTTCTACGTTCCGCATTCAACTTTACTCTTTCTTCTGTTTTACCTATTTATCTTTTCTTTCTTTTACTACACACACATACGCCTTTCTCTACTACTAATACCTAATCGCATCGTAAAGCCCAGTACTGTTCATACACCAGGGCCTATTATTAGTATCCCGCGAAATTCATTTAATTTAATATCCATATGCATTTTGCACGTTAGAGGGGTCTCATGTTAATTTATGCCATTCCCTCTTTTCTAATTACCTTTTATAATTACTTTTTCTACAATAATGACCATTAGGGTGTTTGGGGAACCTCTCTTCCTGCCAGCGTTATTGCTATCAATGTTATTATTATCGTTTTTGTTATTATCATTACTATTATTCTTACTATTATTATCGTTATTGTTATTAGTGTTGCTGTTGTTGTTGTTATTGTTGTTAGCACTATTATTATCAATATATAATTATGATCCCCCTTATTGTCTTTGTTACTATTATTATTATTATTATTATTATCATTATCATCATCATTTTTATTGTTATTATTGCCATTACTATTATTATGATTACCATTGTTATTATTGTTATTTTTTTATTATTATCATTATTATTTTTATCCTTACCATCATTATCATTAATATTATAATT
>NC_061843.1:2336156-2338656 GCF_019202785.1 Penaeus chinensis | reverse complement strand
AATGAAGATTTTTTTTTTCTTACTCTAGCATCAAAGGTGCTTAGCGTTTCTTTAAGCAATGACTTAGATGTCTGTTAAAAATAAAATCTCCTCTTACAAATGATCGTAATATTATTACTTTTATTATCATTCTTATAATAATTATTCTTAGTATTATCAATATTACCATGATGATTGTTATTGTCATTATTATTTTTGTTACCATTCGAAGTGCAGTCTTTGGTACAAGGCCACCCAAACACGGGCAGGTGCAAGCATGGTCGCTGCAAGACGTGGTCACACAATCTGTCTGGTTGTAAATGTGTGTGTGTGTGTGGGGGGGGGGGGGGTGAGCGTGTGTGTGTGTGTGTTTATGTGCGTGTGTGTGTGTCTTTGTGTGCGTGTGTCTTTGTGTGTGTGTGTGTGTCTTTGTGTGTGTACGTGTGCGTGTCTTTGTGTGTGTATGTATTTGTGAGTGTAGAACAACCATGAAACTTTTTATTTACTAATTTAATGCTTTATGCAATGAAGTTACCCCTTCTCCATTACTTCACAAATAACCTTTCAATACCGTCGGGAAAACTCAAAGATAAACAATTGAGTCATACTCGCTTCAAGAAAAAACTATTTCAGACTCATTAAGTTTCTGAGATCCTAACCCCCCCCCCCCCCCCCCTCTCGCAGAATCATGCCATTGTTCACACGCCATTGTTCACAATACTCATTCTCATTACCCTCACCATCCTATATTTTCATCAATATCATCATCATCATCATCACATCAATATTGTTGTCATTATGATTACATCAATCCCGCTCTAACGCCATCAAATATATCAGTCATCAGTCGTTTTCGTTAATTCAGTCGTCACTCCCAAAGTCATTATCACTGTGATCAATATGTCAATTTCCGTCTCGGTTAATTAGTTCATTATATTTGCTCTGAGAGACCGAATATAAATGCAAATGTAATGAGGTACATTTGCTGGCAATAATCAAATCTAACAAATATGAAATATTGAGGAAAAGATTTATAAAGATCAGTTTCGGAAAATTACGATATACTTAACCAACAGACAGACTCATGCATTTATATATTAATGTATTATATATAAATAAATAAATATATATATATATTTATTTATTTATATACATATATATATTTATAAATATGTGTGTTTGTGTGTGTGTGTGTGTGTGTTTGTGTGTATGTGTGTGTATGCGTGCGTGCATGCGTGGGTGCGTTTGTGTGTGTGTGTGTGTGTGTGTGTGTATGTGTGTGTGTGTGTGTGCGCGCGCGCGTGCGTGCATGCATGGGTGCGTATGTGTTTGTGTGTGTGTGTGTGTGTGTGTGTGTGTTTGTGTGTGTGTGTGCGTACGTACGTGCGTGCGTCCGTGCTTGTTTGTGTGTTGTCTTTGCGTGTCATTGAGCGGCCTCTTCCATCCCGGGCCCATAGAACGGAGAAAAATCGCCCCCACCCTCTCCCGCTTCCGCAACTACACTACTTAAGAAAGAGACAGATATAGACAATTCAGCACGGATACACATACGTGTGCTTGCGCGTGCGAGAAAGTCAATGAAAACTTATTTTTTACCCGAATACATAAGAACACATTATATCATCCGCTCTATCGTTATCAGGACTGAGTAAAGGCATATTAGATCGGGGACGTCAGCTGCAGAATCATGCAAAATTATAAGATGAGGCGATAGAACACGGAATGGCCGTGAGACTTCAGGACATCCAGGGATCAAGAGTGTAAAGGTTATAGAGTTTGGTAATATTTTCTTGTTTTTCTTATTCTTTTCTGATTTGTATAATTTGCTATTGTTGTATGAACAACGAGGTTAGTTTATTGAGTTGCTGTTTATTAGATGTTTAGGGATGAATTATGCCATATACACAGAATCACCGATATAATTCGAGAAGTACGTCAGTATCCTCTTCGATGAATATTTACGTCAGTATCCTCGCCACGTAAATATCACCATGTTTCTAATGCTCTTAAGTATATAAAAAAACTTATAAATGACATAATAATAATCTTGAGAGAGAGAAAAGGGAAAGAAAAACCGATTTCTTCCCTAGAACTGAAAACGGACCCGCGTGACTATAAAAATGTCGTCTCAATTCTGATAAACCGATGTGTTTACGGTACGGGGACCTTAGATTTCCCTCAAGCTCATCCGCTGTTCTTGCTTCTCTCTTTCTTCCCTTTATTGTCCTCCTGTTCTTCCCTGTTTGATACTATTGTTTTGTTTATATCCATGGTCCCTGTTTATGCCGTATACTTAATTTTTGTTTTGTTATTGTTTCCATTTTTTAAATATTTTTATCGTCACTATCACTGTCATCGTTATTATCATTATTACCATTATTATTATTACTGTTATTATTATTATTATTATTATTATTATTATCATTATTATTATTATTATTATTAATACCATTATCATTATCATTATTATCATTGTTGTTGGTGATGTTGTTGTTATTATCATCATCTCATTATCATTATT
>NC_061843.1:2335010-2336056 GCF_019202785.1 Penaeus chinensis | reverse complement strand
TGTGTGTGTGTGATTGTAAGAGAAAGTGAGTAAGGAGTAAGTGAGTGAACGGAGTCTGTGGGTGAGTGAGTGTGTGTGAACGAGTGTTAATTACCCTCACTTTCCATCACACTAGGCACCCTTGGTACATTTAGCACTGTTGCCATGAGCCTAGAGTCCCATTCCCCCTCCCCCCTACTCCGAACCAACGAATTCCTCAATACATTAGTCTCTCTAAGTGTAATGCTTCTCCGGTAAACAAAAGCGATAAAGCTCGTTTCAAGTCCCCTCCAATATGCATTATTCATCACTCCTTCACCCTTCATTATTCAACCCGGCCATGAAAATGAGCATTGTGAGTATTGTGTTCCGGAAAACCGAGTAAGTCCATAATGGCGTCTGTCCGCGCGCTGCTCGGTCGAATTATCACTTTCGGGAAAATAATTTTCTCGAAATCATTGCACTCGTCGGCAGCCTCCTGTCCGCTGTAAATGGCGAGGGATTTGTGCGTCTTCTTTGTCGTTACCTTGGGGTCGCGATCATGAGATGGGGGAGGGAAGGGGAGGGAGGGAGGGAGGGAGGGAAGGCGAGGGAGGGTGGGATGGGGTGGGAGGGAGGGAGGGTGGGAAGGGGTTGGAGGGAGGGTGGGAAGGGGTGGGAGGGAGGGAGGGAGGGAAGGCGAGGGAGGGAGGGTGGGAAGGGGTGGGAGGGAGGGAGGGGGAGGGGGAGTGGAGGGGAAGATAGAAAGACATGTTGACTGACTGAAACAGAAGGACAGAAAGAAATAAGACACAGATAGAGGCAGAAGCAAAGAAGGATTATCTTGGATCGAGATCATAAGATGGATGAGAGGGAAAGGGAGGAGAGGGACCGACAAAGGGGGAGGGAGAGAGAGTGGATTGGGAAAGAGAGAGAGAAAGAGAGAGAGAGAGAGAGAGAGAGAGAGAGAGAGAGAGAGAGAGAGAGAGAGAGAGAGAGAGAGAGAGAGAGAGATAAACAGACTGAAGGTCAAACACAGAGACAGAAAAAGCTTGGATAAATACATTTGTATCCAGTTTTTCAGGACT
>NC_061843.1:2317510-2322510 GCF_019202785.1 Penaeus chinensis | reverse complement strand
ACGACTGAAGACGAACAGGATACGCAGTACCTTTATCGTAAAGATCCCTAGTGTAAATACTTGAAGAAAAGAAAAAGAAAATATTTTGATAGCCTTTCTCACTTTATAATATTATACATGATTATGGTAACTTTATTATATAAAATTTAGAGAGGCTTAAATATCGTTGATGATAATTCTAAAGATTTTTTTTTTTTTTTTTTTTTGACATACGCTCTTTGTGTTTACCCACACACCGCTATATTCAAACAAAACACTATAAAATCAAGCATAATCATAATGACTTTATTACAGAACGTTTAGAGAGGGTTGGATAACCGTTAATAACAATTTCATAGTTTTTTTTATACCCACGCTCTCTGTTGCTTACATACAAAGCGCCATATTCCATCCAGACTTTCCCCATATCCTTCCTCTTTTCCCTAACTCTAAAACAACAATTGCGACAATAACTTTAACAACACCTCCGTCCTTTTCGCTTCATGTAAACAATTCTAAATAAATAAATGAATAAACAAGCGTTGCTAATCGCGACAGGGCGGACTCATCCATTCTCAAAAGAAGAAAAAAGTCGAACGTCACACGTAATATATCGACAGGTTGAAAGAGGCGTCGAAGTCGAGCATTGACTGCCTCTTGTAATCCTCCGTTAAATGAAAGGACTTGGGAGATGCCGTTGCCACAGGAATGAATAGGGAGAGATTATTAAATGGCTAATCATCGCGAGATCTTTTAACCGAAGCCCAGGTGGTGATGAGCATTATCCCTCTCACGCCGGAGAGTCATCAGTAGAGGCCTATAAAATGTTCGGAAGTCTCGATCTTTAGATATAATGGATGAAAATTTGCGTTTCTTGAAGCTAGGCTTGATTCGACCACTCTTGGCTATTCTCCCTTAGTCTCTCTCTCTCTAACGTCTGCAACACAATTAATTTACGTGCATTGTGTTGCAAACGTTATATTGTGTGTTATTAACTCATCAATGAAACATGACAATATTCTCAATCAGTGAGTAAAAATTTCGTCAAATGCAACAACGCATACTTCAAAAAATAGCGTCACTACAAATAACAAATTGTTTAATTAAGTGCCTGATAGCTAGATACTCAATGATTCCAATCAACATATGATAAAGACAAGTGACAATGCAGTTCTATACGCACACAAATACATACACACTTGCAGACACAGACGTACACATACACAGCGGGGATACATCATCCACTAGATTTAATTATTGCAACGTATAATTGGATTACAAAATGTTGCAGTAAAGCAAAGGGAGGAGTTATGTGCATTTTTTTTTTTTTATAAGAAATTGATTTTAGAATTATTCCTGATATTGTCTGTAGTATATATATATGTGTGTAATTGTGTATGTATGTATATATATATATACATATATATATATATATATATATTATGTACATACATATATACATATATATATTGTGTATACATCTGTATATGTATATATATGTATATATATATACCTTTATATATATATATATATATATATATATATACATATATTGAGATGATTGCGATGCTAATGATAATAGTTTTAATATTGACAAACTCATGATAATGATAGTGTTGACAGGAATATCAAGAATGAAAGTGAAATATATGATCACTAACAATATCAGTAGTAATGATATATACATATATATATAAATATATATATATATATATATATATATATGTGTGTGTGTGTGTGTGTGTATATATGTATATATATGTATATATGTATGTCTGTATGTATGTATATACATATACATTTTTTTTTTTTTTTTTCATGCCAGAGGGTTTTCATGATAAAGGGGAAGCAGCACAAAACTTATTTACATATTGTGTTTGTGACAGCGGACGCAAGGGAGAGTAGGGGGGAGGGGGGTTGCAAGGACACGAGCGAGAGGAAGGAAGGAGCCAGCACAGAGACCAAGCTCGATATAACTCGTCAACATAGCCCTATTTACGCTGTGCTTTTGAGATAAATCTTGTCCCTGTGTATATGGTAGCCTTGTATACAATTCTCTTGGTGTAAGTTATCGAATGTCACTACTTATAAACCAGTGCAATACCGCGAAATAACGCCTGTACTTTGCTTTCCTGACAGTGAAGCCGACGGAGTAGCCTCGTAATCTTGCCGGTATTGTTGATAACAAAGGGTGTCCCGAGGAGCAGCAGGGTATGTAACAATAGAGGCTCATTTCAGTGTTAGTTGTAAAAAGCCCTCACCGAGCTAGCTATAAAACCATATAACTTATTTTGTACAACTCAGAATATAGTGCTAGATTTCTCTTATATATGTTAAAAGATTACACCATACTACGCGTAAGCAAAAAGAAACAGACTGCCTGTCGCACCAAGAATAACCATCGTAAAAAATATATAAATTAAAAAGTTATTTTATCATTATTATTATATATTATCGTCAACTTAAGATATCAAGATTTATAACCGCGTATTTTTGGCGAAACTCAAGACTACTTCAGCAATAGCAGTGGTAATGAAAGATGATGATGGTGATGGTGATGGTGATGGTGATGGTGATGGTGATGGTGATGGTGATGGTGATGAGGATGAGGATAAGGATGATGATATTAAGTAAAAAACAAATAATGGACGAGAGTTGTGAATAGGTTAGTATCCCGATAACGCAACACGATTGTCATTAATATTGTTATTGTTATTAGCAATCGCAATCGCAATAAAAAACATTAATATTCATAAAGAATGCTCGGGGAAATTAGCAATAATGGTAAAGTTCACTTGTTTTCTCGATATTTTCAACCAACTTTTCTTTTTAACAGGCCAAACTACAGCTGAATACTAGGTGAGAACTTCGAAACATTTTTACGAATCCCGACCCTCGTAATCATGCAAAAATCTTATAAAACTACTTCTTTTTTTTCTTTTTTTAGAGATATCAAACTCTCAAGTTTATAAGGGCACATTTTTCTACGATGTTAAATGTACTTTTCTACAGCTGTTGGCCCCTAAAGTGAAGAAAAAAGATGGATATTGTATTGTGTTCGAGACTTTTTAACATCATTTTTTTTCGTACTCACCAACGGGTAGTTCTCAAAACTAAGATGATTTTACGGGTATGCTAGGTGTTTGTAGTTGAAATTTATTCATATAGATTCATGATTCTATAATATTAATGGACTGATGACATAGTTGGTAGGCAATGACGTCACTGTAGGTAATTTAGCAGATTTCAGAATTTATATATTTTTCTCCCAAAGTTTAATAGACAATCTATATGTCCTTATATATAAATATGTATATAGTTATTCATAATCATTTATTCATTTATTTGGTTATTCTGACTTTCCTCTATATATCAACTATTTTCACTGGCTTACTCACCGGGCTTAGTTGCTCCTTCAATATCATATCTGTTTCCATCACTCCAGTTCAGTGAATCCTAATGACACTGGCAGCTTGACCTGTGGCCAATTAGCGCATTTCGGAAAACAGGAGAGGATAATGCTCGAACGTATTAATATAATGAGGTGTAAGTAATATGTTATGCATAATATGTTAATAAGTCTATCGGAAGAGATTTTGCCCTTTCTTTTTTCTCTCTCTCTTTTATTTATTTCAACTCGGTAGTAAACGAATTAACGCCAAATAAAGGCCATGTAAGATGATCCGTGACGCGCAGACCATGATGCAAATGGCATCATTATTGCCAGTATATGAATTTTGATATCATTAGCGCTAATAACAAGATCAGTGGTATCGTCTCGGTGATCAGGACATTATTCTTCATTAGGAGGATTATGCCTTCTCTCGGACTGATGTTCTGGCCCTTGGAGGAGGAGCTTCACTGGTGGCAGCAGCTGGTGGGTTGATGTTTTTTTTTTTTAGTAGCAGTAGTAGTAGCAGTAGCAGTAGTAGCAGTAGCAGTAGTAGTAATATTATTCGTTCTGGTGTGATATAAGTATTATTTTCTCGGTTACTTTTCTGGATACACACACACACACACACACATATATGTGTGTGTGCATACTTATACTTGTGTGTATATAAGTACATATATACATCTGTAGAGAGTTGGAGAAACAGATATTTGTGTATGTGTATATGTATGCATGTACGCATGCATACTTGCACACGCACAGTGCACAGTTCCAGGAGCAGGAACATCAACAGCTGTTTACTTCTCACACAAAACGTTGGTAATTGCATCTCTTCAGTCTTCCCTTAGACAGCGCCCCCGTTTTCTGTGTAATTTATGTGGGCGGGGTCTCGCATGCCTCCCTCGTGAGTAGAAATGCATAGGAAATATATTTATATTATCACCTGACTACTTCTAATGTTTGCTTGCATTTGACCCCATCGCCATTCTGCTTATTTCCCATTATCGATACGTAGATAGATATATAGGTAGATATATAGATCGATTAAGTGACTCGCAGATTGATAGATTTAATGTACAGTAATGAATACACACATTCAATTCAAACACACACACACAAACGTATATATGTGTGTGTGTGTTTGCATATGTAAACGTGGCTGTTATGAGTTTGAGCAGCTGTCGTGCAGACTAGGTAGAGTCTGGCAGAATGCAGCAGAACTTGAGTTGCAGAGGTAACAGACGTCTTAGCAATCTTGATAGTTTATTGGAGAGAGATACAGCTGACGGTCAGAGGCTCTGTCCAGTTAGGATACCATAGGCTGTTCGTCTGTCGTTCGCAGGCGGCCCTCTTCAATCCAGGACTATTTAGGATCTGGGTAAAGGATTCCGTCGTGATAGGAAATGGAAGAGAGAGGATGCTCTCATATAAAGTGGCGTCATTAGGTGGAAGACCTACAGGCTTCACGTCCACAAGCATGCTGGGCGGGAAGCCTGGTATATGTGAATTAATATTATTAAGTTAACAGTGTTATGTGTAGCAAGAGTGAGCAATAGATAAATAGATGTCGAGATAGTAGTCGTATATGGATAAGACTTGCGTAAAGTTAACGTGTGGTCATCTGTCA
>NC_061843.1:2292510-2310010 GCF_019202785.1 Penaeus chinensis | reverse complement strand
GACTATTACCATTATCATTATCATTACTGTTATCATTATCAGGATAAAAACATTATAATACTGATGATGATCAAAATATATAATAATAATAATAATGATAATAATAATAATAATAGCAACAACAAAAATACAGTGAGAGAGGAGGAAGAGAAGGGAGGGAAGAAGGGAAAGGAAGGAAGGAAGGAGGGAGAGAGGGAGGGGAGGGAAGGAGGGAGAGGAGGAAAGAATGGAAAGGAAGGAAGGAGGGAGAGGAGGGAGGGGAGGGAAGGGAGAGGAAGGAAGGAAAGGAGGGAGGGAGGGAGGGAAAGGAAGGAAGGAGGAAAGGAGGGAGAGGAGAAAAGAATGGAAAGGAAGGAAGGAAGGAGGGAGAGGAAGGAAGGAGGGAGAGGAGGAAAGGAGGGAGGGAGAGGAGAGGAGGGAGGGAGGGAAAGGAGAGAGAGGAGGAAAGGAGGGAGAGGAGGAAAGGAGGGAGGGAGGGAGGGAAAGGAGATAGAGGAGGAAAGGAGGGAGAGGAGGAAAGGAGGGAGGGAGGGAAAGGAGAGAGAGGAGGGAGGGAAAGGGATTCCTGTATCATCGAGATATCGTGTTTGCGAGCGAAGGGGTAAGGGAGAGGAGGGGGGAGTAGGGGGGGGAAGGGGGGTAATGGGTCATGAATATGCATGTTCGAGGGAGCTGTGTGGATATATGTGTGGGGGGAGGGGAGGGGGAGAGGGGATTAGTGTGTATTAGTGTGTTTTAGGGTGTGCGTGGGGGGGGGGGGGGAGGGGTTAGATATGTTTTTGTTTGAGTCTGTTTGGTTTGTCCGGCTTGTGTGTGTGTTTGTTGTCGTTAGCGTGTTTGTGCTTGTGTGTGTGTGTGTGTGTGTGTGTGTGTGTGTGTGTGTGTGTGTGTGTGTGTGTGTGTGTGTGTGTGTGTGTGTGTGTGCGTGTGTGTTTAAGTCTTTGATTCCTGTATGTGCATATATGTATGTGCGTGTGCTTACGTCCATGTGTATGAGACTGTCTGCACGTGTGTGTATTTATGTTCATGTAATCGTGTATGAGACTGTCTACATGTGCGTGCATTTACGTTCATGTAATCGTGTATGTGCGTTCATTTACGTTCATGTGTGCGTGTGCGTGTGCGAAACAGCTCATCGCCCGTAGGAGCATCCGGGCGTAAACTTCCGCCTCTCAAAGGACTATATCTCGCACCCGCTGCCCTTGACGATATCGTTACCCTGAAATACTCGCTTTTCATACAGTCTCTCCCTGTTTATTCGTCCTCGTTTTCTATTCATCCCAAAACAGAAAATGGGAAACGCCAAGGAAACAAAGAAAACGGGGAGAGAAAGAAAATACGCGCGTTTCCCCCACGAGGCTCAAAAAAAAAAAAAAAAATATGAACAATCTCAGAATATTGTTGAATGATGAGAAGAAATGACCCGAGGTTTGATTAAAGTTTCGTTGATATGGGCTTTGAATCGCTCTTTTACCCAACGTGAAAGCAGAGTTTTCCCGTTATCGACATGGGTGTGTTTCAGCAGCGTCGGCCATATATATCTTTAGTGCTCTTTCTCTCCGCGGTTCTGGCTCCTTTGTTTACTTTATTCCCCCATCGCCTTTCCCCCTTTTCTCTTCCACTCTCTTCCCTCTTGTCTCCGTTCTATAACTCCCGCCCTCTCTCCTGTTCTTTCATTCTTCTCCCTCTATCCCCCTCCCTAACTCCCTCCCTAACTCCCTCCCTCCCCCCTCTCCCTCCCTCCCTCCCTCCCTCCTCTCCCTCCCCCCCCCCCCCCCCTCTCCCTCCCTCTCTCTCTTTCTCTCCAACTGGATTCCGTATTATAGAGGCAAGCAAGCGTAGGTCTGCTCTGCTAGGAGATTTGTTGCAAATAAGTTGCATGTATATCAGCGCTTGCCTTTGGAGAGTACGACTTATGTGCTTGCGTGTTTGTGTGTAAACGTTGCTTGAGGGGAAAGAGGGAAAGGAATAGAGAGATGAAGAAGAGGGGAGGAGAGGGAGGAGAGAGAGATTAAAAAGGGAAAAGAGAGATGGGTGGTGAGAAAGAGAGGAGAGATGGGGAGATAAACTGACAGGCGAACAAAGAGAGAGAGAGAGAGAGAGAGAGAGAGAGAGAGAGAGAGAGAGAGAGAGAGAGAGAGAGAGAGAGAAAGAGAGAGAGGAAAAGAGAGAAAGAGAGAAAGAAACAAACATTAAGCATTATAGACAGACATACAGACAGAGAAAAAAAAGAGAAAGACAGACAGAATAGGAAAAAGCGAGCTAAAAAAAAAAAAAAAAGTCACAGAAAACGATTAAAATTATTCAACGAAGTTAAGAAATAAAAAAATAATAATAATAACCACGAAAAATAATTAATGAAATGAATTCATTATGAGAATAGAGTCAAACCCTTACTCGCATAATTAATGAAGTTTGACAAACACTTTTTCACATTGCATTAATCGACTAAATCACTAGTAGTTTCCGGTTGACCTTTGCCGGTTACATGAGCGCCGATAATGGGAATGAAAAAAAGCAATAGATAAAATAAAGTGAAAATAGATAAACATGTATTGTCTTTTATGAATGTGCTGAGGTATCTTCGAACGAGTAGTTATACTGCGTCTATTTTGCTTTCTCTCTCTCTCTCTCTCCCTCTCTCCCTCTTTCTTTCTTTCTTTCTTTCTTTCTTTCTTTCTCTCTCTCTCTTTCTTTCTCTCTCTCTCTTTCTTTCTCTCTCTCTCTCTTTCTCTCTCTCTCTTTCTTTCTTTCTCTCGCTCTCTTTCTTTCTTTCTCTCGCTCTCTTTCTTTCTTTCTCTCGCTCTCTTTCTTTCTCTCGCTCTCTTTCTTTCTCTCGCTCTCTTTCTTTCTCTCGCTCTCTTTCTTTCTTTCTCTCGCTCTCTTTCTTTCTCTCGCTCTCTTTCTTTCTCTATCTCTCTCTCTCCTCTCTCTCTTTCACTCTCTCTCTTTCACTCTCTCTCTTTCACTCTCTCTCTCTCTTTCACTCTCTCTCTCTCTTTCACTCTCTCTCTCTCTCTTTCACTCTCTCTCTCTCTCTCTCTCTCTCTCTCTCTTTCTCTCTCTCTCTCTCTCTCTCTTCTCTCTCTCTCTCTCTCTCTCTCTCTCCTCCCCCTCTTCCTCATCCTCCCCCTCTTCCTGTCGCCGCCATCCACTCGTCAGAGCGAAGGAGACAATTCCTATTTCTACGCCGTTTGAGAATTGTTATAGGAAGCGCTATGCCTCCTTTGTCTTCTTATTCTTTTTCTTCTTCTATTTGTTTTGTTTTTTCGTTGCTTTTGTTTGTTAGTTTGTTTTTTTTTATGTCCTATTATTCCTTATTGTCTGTCTGTCAGAGAGACAGACAGACAAGCCGACAGACAGACAGACAGGCAGGCAGGAAGACAAACAGACGGAAAGGACGTCGAACAGACAGACAAGAGAAAGAGAACCGCGTGGGTTTTGCAAATGGCGTCCCTGAATCTACAAATCGGTCCTTTGCCTTATTCGCTCGGTGTTATTGAAGCCTCTATTTCTTGCGCATGACGAGGGGAATGACAGAAGGAAAAGAGGGGAGAAGGAGGGGAGGGGAAGGCAGGGATAGAGGAAGGGAGAGGGGGCAGAGAGAGAAAGGAAGAGGAAGGTGTGAGAGAGAGAGAAAGAAAGAGGAAAGAGAGAGAGAGAGATAGTGAAGGAGAGAGACAGACAGACAGACAGACAGACAGACAGACAGAGGAGAGAGAGGAGAGGGGATAGAGGAGAGGGGATGGGAAGAAAAAAGAACGAGAAAGTGAAAGAGAAAAGAAGAAAGAAAAAGAGAGAAGAAGGCAGGAATAACGGAAAAAAAAACAAAATAAAAACAAGAAAATAAAACAAAAAAAACACCTCCAAAAATGACAAAGTTAAAAAAATTAATAAATAAGAGAAATTAAGAAACTTACAAACATACAAAAAAATAATAATAAAGAAAATCACCACAAAAAACGCGAAAACAAACAAAAAAATAAAATAAACAATAATAAAAAAAAACAATATCAAAACACACAAAAAGAAAAAAATAAGAAAATTACTTCACTGCCCGCTATCTCACTTAATCTTATCCATCCTGAATCATCGCCGTTGTAGGTGTCTCAAGTTTTATAGCTTTGTTTGTTTATTTCCTTCGTTTTATAGTTCATTTATTAATCCATTTTCTTTCTTTCGTACTCTCTTGTCCTTGTTTTCTTTCCACACCTCCTTTCCCCTTTCCTGCTTTGTTTATCACCCTCTTCCCTTTTTAACTGTAAATACACATGCAAACGTACATACACTTGCAAATATACACGTATATATATATATATATATATAGATATATATATATATATATATATATATATATATATATACATACACAAAATATTTATATATATATATATAATAATAATAATAATAATAATAATAATAATAATAATAATAATAATAATAATAATAATAAAATCACCAAAAATAAGAAAAAAAAATACCAATAAATACATAAATACCAGTAAATAAAAAACACCATAAAAACAAACTTACAAACTTACCAAAATGAAAGAAAGCAATAAAAGAGCAATAAATTTACCAAAACACAAAACACACAAAAACACAAACAAAAAACAGAAATAAACTAAACAAAACATAAAAAACACAAAAAATTAAACAAAAAATTATATAAAACTACAAAATAATCTAACGAAAAAAACAAAAAAAAACATAAAGTCTGGGGGAGGGGGGGAGGGAGGAAGAGGAAAAGGAGGGGGAGGGGGGGAGAGGGAAAGGAGTGGAAATGAGAGGGAAAAGAGGAGGAGGAGGGGATGAAAGTGGAGAAGGGGAAGTGAGAGGGGAAGAAGGGGGAGTGAGAGGGGAAGAAGGGGGAGTGAGAGGGGAAGAAGGGGAAGTGAGAGGGGAAGAAGGGGGAGTGAGAGGGGAAGAAGGGGGAGTGAGAGAGGGTAGGGAGGATGAGGGCTAGCGAGAGGGAAAGGTGGGGAAATGAGAGGGAAAGGAGTGGGAATGAGAGGGGGAGGAGAGTTAAGGGGGGATGAGAGGGAAGGGAGGGGGAGTGAGAGGGAAAGGAGGGGGTGAGGGAAAGGAAGGGAAGGGGGAGTGCAGGAGGAGGGGTATAGAGGAAAGGAGGGGGAGGGGAGGAGGAGAGGGGGAGGGGAGGAGGAGAGGGGGAGGGGAGGGGTATAGGGGAAAGGGAGGGGAGGGGGGGAGGAGGGAAAAGAAGGTGAAAGAAGAAGGAGCGAAATGAGAAGAATAAGAGGGGGAGGGGAAGTGGAGGGGGTGAGTGAAAGGAGGGGGGGGAGGGAAAAGAATCTTCATCTTGTAACAATTTTTCTTAACCTGGATTTAATGCCTATTCATCTCTACTAATACGTCATACACTAAATATATTCATTTTTATCTTAGCTTTAGAGATAAGAGTATTTAAAAGAATGAGGATTGTTGAATATCAAAATAATTATGTGTGTGTATATATATACATATATATATAAATAGTGACACATACTAACACACACATTTTTTTATTTTTTTGACCGACACACACACACACACTTAAAGAATATGAGAGAAGAATCTAGAAATAAATTGCTGAAAGAATATAAATCAAATTAAGTTGCACTAATAATAATAATAATAATAATAATAATAATAATAATAATAATAATAATAATAATAATAATAATAATAATAATAATAATAATAATAACAATAATAAAAATAATAACAATAATAACAATAATAACAATAACAACATAATAATAATAATAATAATAATAATAATTGTAGCGGGGCGTAGACCAAGTAGATTTTTACGTGTCTGTTTGAGTTCGGGCTCGACCGAGAATAAGAATAAAATTATTCAGGAAAAAATTCGTCTGCAGTGAACAGATGTAAGGTTCCAGGCCTACGTCACGCTGCCACCACCCGATTAGTAGGTTCGGGAACCGTGTGTGTTGTGTATGGGGCTGTGAATGTGTGTGAGAAGGGCGTGGAAGGAAAATACAGAATATGTGTGCTGAATGTTGGATGTGTAAGTGTGTAAATGTGAAAAGGGAGATAGCGTAGGCTGAGCGTCTGCATGGACGTGTATGGAAGAAAAATGCAAGATCATAGAATTCTTCCTCTTCCCTTCGGGTTGAGCATCCACCTGTTGGAAGTGGGAACCCAGGTGTAGCAAAGTTATGATCAATTCTAGAATATCTTAATATACTCTGATTCACCTAGCCTTTTTACAGCCTTTCAGGATTGCGAGATAGAGTAACCAGCAATGTGCTGTTTAGGAGACCCAAGCCCAAGAACGTTAAGCATTCAGCTTTAGTCAGAACCAGAACTTAACACAGATATCATTTGTTTTCCTGACTGGGACTGAGTGAAAGTTCTATGACGGTATGATATTTATTGAACAAGTTGCACTCATTAGGGAGGTCTACAAATAATTCAGTCATGAGAAATTTTGATAGTTGCGTACATCACCAATTTAATCACAGCGGGGGTGATGCACGTAAAAAAAAAATAACTCACGAACATTTACCCCTAAGTTGGCGTCCCAACATAAGTATTTTTAGACAGAGTAAATACACAAAATACACTAAACCCTAATTTAAATAAGTTAATCTCCAACCCAGAATGGAGATTAACATAAAAAGAATAGTGCTGAGGAACTCTGAATAAAAACACTTGTGTAACGAAAGAAAAACGTGGTATTAGAAACATTTTAGCGTCGGAAGCCAAGTAAAAAAAATAAAACACCAAAAGGGCATAGATCACGAAGACTGCCTGAACACCCACAAGGTCAGGCAGGAATCGACCAAGGCAAAGTAGAAAAAAAAAACAAAAAAAAACGGCAAAGTCAAGCTAAAACGGTCCTAAAAATATGGGCGAGAATGTGGAAGATATTTTTCCCAGGGGATACGGATCCTCAAGCTGGGGGAAAAAAAAGAAACAAAGAAACAACCAATCATAAAAACAACAACAAAAAAAAAACTAAGTAATACCTCAGCTTGAAATAGGAAATGGCACACTGGAGGTACGGATCCTCAAGCAGTGTCCCTTCTATGTGAGTGGTCCTTTTTATGCTCTGACCCTTTGTGAAATCAAAGTGCTGCTTTGGGTTTTCGTGGAAGAGAGTGCACCCTGCAAATAGTAATGCAGCATGTCACACGCCAAAGTCCAACAGAGACCAGGTGTCTCCTACACACAGCCATAAAATACTTAGCTTGCAAAAACACAGATTCGTCAACCCTGGCGCGAAGCGAGGTAAATCCAAAGCGAGGTAATTCCAAAGCGAAGTAAATCCAAAGCGAGGTAATTCCAAAGCGAAGTAAATCCAAAGCGAGCACAATACCGAGAGCGGAATCAATATTCACCATAGAAGTCAGGAACGAACTGTCTTCCCCTCACAAAACCAGGGGTATTTATACCCGAAAATGACCCTTCAGGCCATGCCCTAAGCATGGCGCGAAAAGAAGAAGATACGCAAAGCTTCGGAAGACCAACCCGATAGTTCGGTAGTCCAAACAACCCAAAGGACCCGAACCACAATAAACCACCATGAAAAGAGAGAGGGAGAGAAAACAACCAAAATATGTAACCATTACTCTCTTCAGGGGTTATATTGACACTTTGGAAGCGTCGCCAAAGAGATAGAATATTTTTTAAAAATAATAATAAAGAAAAGGATACCTAGGAAAACTGGTAATGTACAATTTGCGTGAAAATTGTGCATTTCGGGCTGTAACTCTCTACGGTATTGGACTTAGAAAACAAATCAATCTTTATTTTTTTTCTCGGATACTTCAACGCCATCCAAGTAACGAGACTTGGTATAAAATACGTTCTTTGGTTATTTTTATAACCATGTTCACATTAGTTCTTAACACCGACTCTAGTGCGACTTCATAAGCCGCGAGTGCGCAGCCGTACACTACAATAATAATAACAATAATAATAATAAAACATTAAAAACATTTCAACTTTTTCAACAAACTGCGATGCCTGCAGCGGGGCTCATGAAATGGCAAAGAAAAAATAACCCAGTGAAGTATGATTTTTTTAACCGCCTCTCTAATTATATATTCACATCGACATGTATGTAGAAATGCTTATACACACAGCTGAATATATATTAGAATTGTATTTATGATAATGATCATAAAATCAGTACTAATATATTTTAATAATAATGATAATAATAGTGATGATGATAACAATAACAATGATGATGAGGATGAGGATGATAATGGTGATGGTAATGGTGATGGTGATGGTGATGGTGATGGTGATGGTGATGGTGATGGTGATGGTGATGGTGATGGTGATGGTGATGGTGATGGTGATGGTGGTGGTGATGATGATGATAATGGTGATGATAAATAATAATAATGATAATAATAATGATGATGAGGATGATGGTGATGGTGGTGAAGATGATGGTGATGGTGATGATAATGATGATGATGATGGTGATGGTGATGATAATGATGATGTTGATGATGGTGATGGTGTGGTTGTGATGATGATGGTGATGGTGGTGATGATGATGATGATGGTGATGATAATGACGATGACAATAATAATAGTAATGCTAATACTACTACTACAACTAATAATAATAATAATGATAACAGTAATAATTATTATTATGATAATAATGAAAATATAAATACCATTATTTTCGTCATCATTAAGGATGATGATAATAATAATAATAATAACAATACTAATGATGATAACAATAATGATAATAATAATAATAATAATAATAATAATAACAATAATGATAATAATAATAATAATAATAAAAATAACAAAACTAAATAATCATTATTAATTATATTAATACTATTAGCAGTCGTTGTACTATTAAAACTATTATCAATATTATTATAATGATAATGGTAACAGTGATAAGCAATATCATTATCAAAATTATTTTTACTTTACGATCATTTTCATAATCAAAATAATGCTAACAATAATGACAACGACAATAACATGAAAATCACGAATAATAAATTTTAAAAAAAACATGAGTAACAAAGAAAAAAATGAAAGAAAAAATAATAATAATAATGTAACGAGCAGAATAAAACAAACGATCCTTTAAAACAAAATACCATCGATTCAAAGGACTTCTAATCCACGTATTTAATTTCCAATCCCTTTGTCTCCCTCGATCCCATCCCACCCCGCGCGCTCCCTAATCTCGGATCGATGGTTGAAATACTTTTAAATAAATTGTGTGTTTGTGTGGGTGTGTGTGTGTGTGAGAGAGAGATTGGTGAGTCCAGATATTGCATTTCTGAACAAACACGTCGCTGTTTGTAGTAGGGAGCTTTTGAAGCAACATAGGTCAAATTGCACGTCTGTTGCAATGCGATATGTGATTGCACTCAGAGCACATACGCGCGGATGTTCACCTGCTGCGTTCTTGTTTTGAAAATATGCATGTAGATACACATACAAACACGTATAGGTAGATAGACATAGACATATAATTCCTTCGTGAGTGTGTGTGTGTGTGTGTGTGTGTGTGTGTGTGTGTGTGTGTGTGCGCATGTATGTATACATACATATACATACACACATTTTTTTTTCTTTTTTTTTTTTTCTTTTTTTTTTGTGTGTGAGTGTGTGTGCGAGGAGCGCTCATTAGAGATTTCCCCTGACCCACTTCCGCTTAACTTATGAAATAAGAGTCTTTAGCTCTTAACATGTTTTCTGATACAGCGGTGAAGGTGTAGTAAGGTGTGAAAATGAAATCACTGTAGTATCGAGCAGTGATCTGTTTTTTATACTTGAATGACCACATACCACAAGAGACCTTCAATGGAATGAAAGCAACTTATGGGGATGATACCCCATCATATGACGTTGTTAAAATATTAGCATCGCCAGCTCAGTTGTGGTCGGAGATCTGTGAAAACAACTCCTATCCCAGTCTGCCATTGATGAGGAAAGCCTTCATCAAGAGGTGACTGCCATTTTGGAAGTTCACCCTATTTCTGTTCGTCAACTAGCCCAACATGTCAAGTGTTGGGCCTGTGGACAAGATTATTCATGACCATCTGCATATGCAAAACTTGTCTGTTCGATGGGTTCCCGGGCTATTCACACCTGTCTAAAAGCAGGAACGAGTCGATTGTTCCAAAGTCCATTGTTTCTTTTAGCTGTGTGCCAAGAAACCAGGAAGACTTTTAAGACAGACTTATTACACACAATAAAATTTGGGTCCATCACTATGATACAGAAACTAAGGCCCAGTTAAAACAATGGAAGTACTTTGACTCACCACCCCCAAAAAGGCCCGTATCACACCCTCGGCAGGCAAGATAAAGCTCAGTCTTTCAGGACTAGCATCGAGTAGTGAGGATGGATTTCCCGGC
This sequence comes from Penaeus chinensis, assembly GCF_019202785.1. Taxonomy (NCBI): domain Eukaryota; kingdom Metazoa; phylum Arthropoda; class Malacostraca; order Decapoda; family Penaeidae; genus Penaeus; species Penaeus chinensis. The sequence continues at coordinate 2,299,625 of NC_061843.1, read as the reverse complement.
AAAAGGCACTACAATTACAGGTTACTACATTTGAATTCTGCAGAAACTGTGGGAGGCTGTTCACAACTCTCACATTGCCCAGATGGAAGCGCGGTCCTGTGGGTACGAATCCTTCCTCAGTCCTCCTTGCAACCATATGACTTTCACCTCTATCCATCCATGAAGTCATTTTTGAAGGGCAAATGTTTCCAAGATAATGAGACACTGATTAGAGGAAGCCATTCGTGGCTTTAAACGCAACCTGCGGACTTCTATTCCATTGGTGCATAAAACAATAGGGGAACTGTGTCACTCTTGGGGGACCTATGTGGAGAAAGACTAATAACTTCACGACGTTTCATTCCTTAACGTTCACGGGAGGTGGTTCAGGGAAAATCTTTAATGAGTGCCCCTTGTGTGTGTGTGTGTGTGTGTGTGTGTGTGTGTGTGTGTGTGTGTGTGTGTGCACATATATAAAATACACACACACACACACACACACACACACACACACACACATATATATATATATATATATATATATATATATATATATATATATATATATATAAACCAAATCATTCTAACACATAATTCTAGACAAGTCTTAGAATTTAATACATCACGCCAACACATTTCGAGTTATATAATTATCATGTGTATTGTGACATCATTCTCCTTTTAGCCACAGAACGTTTATCTCGCTATATATATATATATATATATATATATATATATATATATATATATATATATATATATATATAAAACGTATATGTTTGTTTTTTTTTCGTTTTTTTCTTGCATTTTCCTTACTTCGGATCCTGTAAGCGAACTTCTTGCTGTAACTTCCTTCATTTCTCTGCTTATCTTATTTCTTCTTCGTTTTCTTGTTCTTGTTTTTCTTCTTGTTTCTGCTTTTTCTTTTTCTTCTTCTTTCCTAGTCAACTTTTGCTTTCTTCTTCTTTTTTCTTTTTTTTGTTCTTATTATCCTTTCTTATTCTTATTCTTATTATATTTGACTGTGTGTGTGTGTGTGTGTGTGTGTGTGTGTGTATGTGTGTGTGTGTGTGTGTGTTGGTATGTGTGAGCATTTGCGTGTCTGTACGTTTGTATATGTACGTGTGTGTGTGCGAATGTACGTGTGTGCTTCTGCGAGTGTGTGTATGCATCTGCATATGTGCGTTTATTGCATTAAAGCATTGCATTTAGCACAAATCTATATTCAGGAATTGCAAATAGGCATTAAGATTTTACACATTCATTATGCTTTGTGATTAATACTCTAATCTTTGTAACAGAATTTCAAATGAAGAAAAATATATTCGAATTTGACACAATCAGGCATTATTTTCTTTCCATTAACTCCATAATTTATTCATTCGTGTATTGTTTAATGCATTGAGAGCACTGGATTTCAAACGTTTATTTGATTTTCTTCCAATTCTCGGGAATCGGGAATCAGGCATATATCAGTGCGAATACTATCCGATTTCCTCGAAAGCGACGAACCATTCTCTCTTCCTCCCTTGCTTCCTTGCTTCCTTGCTTCCTTGCTTCCTCCCTTCTTTGATTCCTTCCTTCCTCCCTTCCTTTCCATGCTTCATCCCTTCCTTCCTTCCTTCCCTCCATTTCTCCCATTCTTCCCTCCATTCCCTCCTTCCTTTATACCCTTCCTACCTCTCTCCTAACTTTCCCTCCTTCCCTCTTTCCCCTCTCTCCCTCCCTTCACTCCTTCTCTCCTTTTCTTTCCTCCCTTCCCTCCTCCCCTCCCGTATCCCCCTTCCCTCTCCCCCTCTTTCCCCTCCCTTACCTCCCTCATACTCTTCCCTCCCCCCTCTTTCTCCTCTCTCCCTTCCCTTCCCTCCCCTCCCTCCTTCCTATCCTTCCCTCCTCTCCTCTTTTCCCGTCTTTCCCCTCTCTCCCTTCCCTTCCCTCCCCTCCCTCCTTCCTATCCTTCCCTCCTCCCCTCTTCTCCCCTCTTTCTCCTCTCTCCCTTCCTTTCCCTCCCTTCCCTACTTCCTATCCTTCCCTCCTCCCCTCTTCTCCCCTCTTTCTCCTCTCTCCCTTCCCTTCTCTCCCCTCCCTCCTTCCTATCCTTCCCTCCTCCCCTCTTCTCCCCTCTTTCTCCTCTCTCCCTTCCCTTCCCTCCCCTCTCTTCTTCCTATCCTTCCCTCCTCCCCTCTTTTCACGTCTTTATCCTCTCTCCCTTCCCTCCCCTCCCTCCTTCCTATCCTTCCCTCCTCCCCTCTTCTCCCCTCTTCTCCCCTCTTTCTCCTCTCTCCTTTCCCTTCCCTCCCCTCTTTCTCCTCTCTCCCTTCCCTTCCCTCCCCTCTTTCTCCTCTCTCCCTTCCCTTCCCACCCCTCCCTCCTTCCTATCCATCCCTCCTCCCCTCTTTTCCCCTCTTTCCCCCTCTCTCCCTCCCCCCCTCCCCCCCGCCTCGCCTGTCTTCGCGGTCGACAAGTCTGAACATTTCAACTCCGCGAGAGAATTTCCGTCCTCAATGCTTGCAATATTTCAATGTCTTTGTTGTTCATCCTATTGTGGAAGATGAAGCGTGTTGCAGATTACTCAGGCATGAGAGGGTAAAGTGAGTTTGTTTGTTCTTCAGGTTTTATTGTTCTCGTTGCTGTTATTAGTTTTTTTCTTGTTTTGTTTTTTGTTTTCTTTGTTATTAGTATTTTCTTTTTATGTATCATCATCTTAATGATATCATATTCGATATCATTATCATTACTGTTATCATTATCATTATTATTATCCTTATTATTATTACCATTATTATCATCATTATCATTACCATCAATATCATTATTATAATTATCATTATTATCACTATTATTTTATTATTATCATTATTATTGTTATTATTACTCACTCTTATTATCATTATCATTATTATTATTATTATCACTATTATTTTATCATTTTTATTACTATTATTGTCATTAATATTCTATTGTTATCATTATTATAATTATAAGTATATTGTCATTATCATCATTATTATCATTACCATTATTATTACTGTTATTGCTATCATCATCACCCTCATTGTTATCAAAATCATCATATATATCATCATTATTATCATTATCATTGTTTCTATCATAAACATTTTTTGTTATTAATTTCATCGTGATCACCACTATCATTATTATTATCGTTATCATTATTATTTTAGTTACTATCATTTATTTATCATAATTATTATAGTTATTTTCATGATTATCATAAGTAACATTATCATTATCATAATTATTATTATTATCATTATCTTTGTCATTATAATTATCATTGTTATCATTATCATTATTATTATCAATGTCTTTATTATCATTATTATTATCATTATTATCATTATTATCATTATTATCATCATTATTATTATTATTATTATTATTATTATTATCAATTCATTATTATCACTACCATTATCATTGTAATTATACACACACACATGTGTATATATATACATATATATGGGTGTATGCGAATATATATGTGTGTGTGTGTGTGTGTCTGTGTGTGTGTGTGTGTGTGTGTGTGTGTGTGTGTCTGTGTGTGTGTGCATGTACGTATGTATGTATGTATGTTCGTATGTATGTATGTATGTATGTATGTATGTATGTATGTATGTATGTATGTATGTATGTATGTATGTATGTATGTATGTATGTATGTACGCATGCATGTATGCATGTGTATGTATATATATAAAGATTGATAGATAGATAGATACATGAATGGTAAAAAAAACATTATCATTATCCTTATTATCACACACACACACATACATATATATCCATACATATATATACATATGTGTGTGTGTATGTGTATGTGTATGTGTATGTGTATGTCTATGTGTATGTGTATGTGTATGTGTATGTGTATGTGTATGTGTATGTGTATGAGTATGAGTATGAGTATGAGTATGAGTATGAGTATGTGCATGTGCATGTGCATGTGCATGTGCATGTGCATGTGCATGTGCATGTGTATGTATATGTACATGTATATGTATTATATTTATATGTTATGTTTATATTATATTTATATGTTATGTTTATATCTATATATATACATATTGATGTATTTATAGCCCTGCTATTATTTATTGTAACGTTTTTACCAATAGATTTCGCTTCTTCCACAGAGCACACATCCGTAGCATAATTTAAATCCACCTCTCCCAGACCGAAAAAAACACAGATATTTTATTTCTACGTTCGATCTTTACATCCTGACCGTAAATGGGCAAGGTAGAAGGGCGTGATGTTTAAACAATCTTATGTGTGTCCGCAAAATCATTTCCTCCACCATGAAAACTAATGAAGTGTTTATCTTACCTATGTTAAAAGTGAGACTGACCTTCCCTCTGTGATTTAAAAAAGAGCTATCCCTCCCAGTGAACTGATTTCATAACCTGCTTACAGGGAATAATTAGCTGCTTTAACACTTCACTAATAACGGAACTTATGCCCTTATATCGAATGGTACTGTAACGCACCTATCCGCAAGATGAACATTCAATAACAGTATTCCTTACATATCCCCCAGGGAGAGGATTTTAACCATTTTTTCACCATCTTAACTATATCCAATTGCCTTATCCTTCGAATTAGGAGCAACTTTAGGAAGGAACTAAAACCTCCCTGGAAATATTATTTCTTTATGAATATCTTAGCCTCCAAGGCTAAAAAAAATTAAAAATCCCACAAGTAAACCAGTCTTTGATTCAACCCTTTGACATTTCCTTAACACTCTTAGCTATTATTCAAAAAGGAAACATTTGACCGCGGTATGACCTATTTTCTGACAATACCCACACGTCGTTGTAGGTCTGCCACGACCCCTTCCCATCGGAGTGCTAGACTAACTTTGCTATACGAGCAGACAACACATGGCATTTATCAGTGCTGTGGCCACACCCACACCTCACCACTTTCTTTTCAATCCACATGTTTCTTCTGTCTTATCAACGGTTTTCCTTCTAACCTCGATCTGTTTGTTTGATACATCTGTTCTACGATCATCATTTTGGCTAAGCTTGTCATATTTCCCTTAATACCTTTATGCTCTCCCTCTGTAAAATAACTACACGCAGTACTGGTAAAAAAAACAGCTTTTCATAAAAGTAGCAATGGAATAAAGCATAGGGTCATGCACAACCTTTTTTAACAGAGCATAAGATAAATCTGATAAGTCTCCAACTCGTCCCCACAGCTAACGTCGCATGCAGGAACGCGCCCAATCGCTCACTTAATTGTGGAGTATATATGGAAACCAAGATTACTCTTAAGGACGGAGAGAAGACTAGATTTAGGTTTCACAGTAGATTTAACCACGAAACATAAAACTTCAACAAATTTATACTGTAAACTATTATACCGTGAGCTATCCATTAATCTTAAACTCAGTTATGAGATACCTATATATGAACTGAGAACTGAATATTTAAACATATGAAAACAACATACACATCACCCAGTAGAAATATAAAATAAAAAAAATACCAAGCAATAAAAAAGTAACACATACTAACGAGTCAACTGACAGGCAAGGTCAGCGTGTGACAATTTCTCCCAGGAAAATTCCACAGTCGGCATCCGCCCTAACTCGACTCGAATGTGGAGAGGACCGTGACATCAAGAGTAGGGATAACGTCACCACACAAGGGCGAACTACAGCTGAAAACAAAGATTATGTCTACTTAGTGCTGAACTACGCTGACCTAGCACCCCTCGCCACTACCATCACACACCAAAAAAATGCACCACACTATACTATAAAAACTGAACTTCACTTCATTTCACTTCACTGTACACGTGAAAGAAAAAATGCAAGTATTAATGGTTAAGGCAATCCATTAGAAAATGTTGTAAATCCAAGCAGACGAGTAAAACGTATTAAAGGCAAAATATATTTAAAAATGGAAAGTCTTACTCAGTTACTGAAATGAAACAATATGCAAATCTAGCACAGGTATTGATATGCCTTGAAGAGTATTACATATGCCACTTCAGGAAACAAGAAACTGAAAGCTGCTACACCCAGCACCACATGAAACTAGAAAGATTAATGGCCATCATCTAGTCTCTCAAAAGGCGTAGGTTCGAATCCCATCGCTGCCACCACTATCTGGTTTAATGAAAAGAACATTAGATTTCTGTTGTAAATAGAGTCGCTGCCACCACCAGTGTTTTTCTTAGAAAACATGGAAAACACATTTCCTTCAGCTGAATTAATTATTTTAAGATTATAAAAAACAATACCTGTTATGAAGGGATGAAACAAAATAAGATTTCCTTATTTTGCTATTTTTTGTACTAAATATATGTTGCCATTCCAATATACATTACTTAATATACGGAAGGAATTATATTTATTATCCAGTCACAGGAAAGTTCTTAAAAGCTTGATATGTATAAAAGACCAGTCCTGCTTACCAAAATAGTCACCAAAAGCACACAGGCCATGATAAATTCCTCAGATCGTTCTCGACATCCAAAGAAAAACTTAGATCGACCCGGAGTCAACCCTCACGTTCACGGGCTACCTCTGCATGCTCATCATCACCTGATCACTAGTTCGATGTTCTATCATCAATGTACTTTCCACTGCAGCTCTACACACGTGGTTTTCCTTGTGTGTGTGTGTGTGTGTGTGTGTGTGTGTGTGTGTGTGTGTGTGTGTGTGTGTGTGTGTGCTAATCTTCCACATATATATATGTATATATGTATATGTGTTTATATGTATAAATATACGTATTATGGATACATAGATGCACACACTAATATGTATGCATGTGCAACCTAACATAAAACAGTTGCTTAAGAAAGCATAAATATACAGAAACAGTTACTTAAATACACCTGCACTCTTTCTATATCTGAGAAAAAACAGTTTTGTTTTCATGTAAAGTTAATGAAGTACCTGGGGGGCGCCATGTTTCATGAATGAGAATATGATGTATCTTGCAAGGTTCAATTACGGCATTTTGAAAAATATATAATATCCGAAGAAATTTTTTTCATGATACGTTATCGAAAAACGTATGTGGACTAAAAAGAAAAGGAAATGTGTGTATATGTATATGTATATATATGTATGTAAGTGTGCGTGCGTGTGT
>NC_061843.1:2270010-2280010 GCF_019202785.1 Penaeus chinensis | reverse complement strand
ACAATCATCATCTCTTGATGTAAAGATAACAATTATCATGACAATTAATCAACCATCCTATCACCTCCATTTTGATACAAAGACAACAATCATCATGACCCTCCCTTTTCATACATAAAACAAACATTTTGATACAAAGATAACAATTATCCTAACCCTTTCTTTTGATTAAAAAAAAAAATAATTATCATAACTCTCCCTCCTGATATAAAAACAACAATTATCATAACCATCTCTCTTGATGTAAAGATAACAATTACCATAGCCCTCCCTTTTGATACAAAATAAATAATTATCATAACCCTCCCTCTTGATATAAAAACAATTATTATAACCGTCTCTCTTGATGTAAAGATAACAATTATCATGACCCTTCCTTTTGATACATTATAGACAATTATCATAATTCTCCCTCCTGATATAAAAACAATGATTATAACCATCTCTCTTGATGTAATGATAACAATTATCATAACCATCCCTTTTGATACGAAAACAATTATCGTAACCCTCTCTATTGATACAAAATAAACAATTATCATAACCCTCCCTATTGATACAAAATAAACAATTATCATAACCCTCCCTATTGATACAAAATAAACATTTATCATAACCCTCCCTATTGATACAAAATAAACAATTATCATAACCCTCCCTTGCACAGAGCATCACTCTCCTCGACTTCAAGCCAGCCATAACTCAAACTCGCGGACTCCGAGATGGAACAGGCGAATTCCCTTGAGATCTTCTTATCATACATAAATCACATCAAAGAACATTGTGTATTCTGAGTTTGCGAGCTGGGGAAGTGAGAGAGATAGATAGATAGAGAGAGGGGGGGAAGGGAGGGAGAGAGACAGATAGACAGATTTTTATTTATTCTTGTGCGCCTTTTTTATTACTTATTTATTTTTTACTATTGCTTTAACCATTTCTATGATTGTTCTGTGCACGATAGGTTTATATCCCATATCGATATTTAGTTATAGATAGAGAGACTGATAGTTAGATAGATATTAACAGTTATACAGAAGGTTGTTCAAGGCCGGCTTAAGTTGGTTATTGTGTGTGATAATCATACTCTGGTTATACATACAGTGGATACAAAGTTGTTCTCTCTATTTCTCTATCTCTCTGTCTCTCTCCCTCTCTCTGTCTACTTATGTATTCCCACTGATATGGTAAAGGGGAAAGAAACTGATATAATTATGAATGAAATATACATTTGTTAGAACAAAAACAATATTTATAATCTATTAATCATTGTAAGTAAACTAATGATGTAATTAACACTATTTACCAATAACGACACTAACCACAATGTATATGCTAGAACAATGCTAAAATGAGGAAGATTTCAGAGCCATCTCTTCTGTGTAGTAAACGACCTAAAATGACAGTTTACTTAAAACATAATAAATTCTAGACGATGTAAACTAGCAAAACATTCAATGGGAAAATAAAAAACGTTAATTGGAGTTACCTCATCATAGTAACGGAATAATGGTCATAACAAATTTGGGAGGTCAATTTATCTCAAATTACCGTTCATACCTGGAGTAACCGTCCAATCTTCACCGGTTTCCCTCAAACCCCTCGTGAACTGCCCTGAGCTCTGGCGCAATCTGCACTCTGTCTTACTCCGTTCGTCGTGGAAGTTGAATCAAGAGAGTTACTAAGATGTTGTTTCCAGACACGTGATTTGTGTCATTTTCCTAAATTACCATAAGATAGACGAGCGCCTGCACCTCACCTGCTCGCCATGGAAGGTGAATCAAGAGAGTTACTAAGATGTTGTATCCAGTCACGAGATTTGTGTCAATTCTCTAAATTACCATGCTCGCCCCGTGGAAGTTGAATTAAGAGAGAGCGAAGAGCCAAACTTTTTTTATTTAAAGTTTTCCCATGTTTTCACTGGCATGGGTTTGGCACAGTTGTAGGTGGGGTATGAATTTCACTCTTGATATGTCTGTAATCACCGAACGCTTGGCCTGCGAGTGCGAACGAAAATGTATTTTCTCTTCTCGCTTATGATAAAATCTTTGTAGTCGTTTTTCTTATTTACAGTATTGTACAGTTTCCTACTGTAATAAGAAAATAAAGCAGAAATTGCTTATGAAAGTAAAATTGATTCAGAACAGTCATTATAGAACTACAAACCATTAAAACGAAATGGCCACAAAAGAAAAAAGTGAAATTCAGAGAGAAAGAGTGAGCAAAAAAAAAAAAAAAAAAAAAAAAAAGGCTAGTGAATGTAAATCTTAGGACAAAAGGGAAGTTGTTTCTCTCCCAGTAAGGCATGGCTAAATCTTGTTCTATATTTTCAAGTTCTCATTGTTCATGCTTGGTGGATTTACAAGAAAGGAAACTCAAGATAATATACTGTAGTTTTTCCTTTCTTCTTCTTCTCTCTTTCTCTTTCTCTTCTTTGTTTTTCTTTTTTTCTTTTCTCTTTTCTTTTCTCTTCTCGTTTCTCTCTTTCCTGTCTCTTTCATAAAAAAGAACTGGTTTCAAAATGGTCAATCCTTTTTGTCTTATTTTTGTTCTTTTCATTTTCAAAAGTTGTGCAATTATCAATGTTATTTTTAGTATAATTTTCATCATCGTTGTTGTAATTGCTGTTGTCAAAATCATTGGTATTATTGTCATTATTACTACCTTCATTTTTTGTGTTATTGTTATTGTTATTATCATTCGGTGTCATTATAATTTATCTATCATTATTTTTGTGTAATATATCATAATCACCATTATCATTATAATTATTGTTGCTTTGGTTGTTGTTCTTGGTCTTGTTAGTATTATTATTATTGTTGTTATTATTATTATTATTATTGTAATCTTTATTGTTATTGTTATTATTATTATATTATTATTATTATTATTATTATATCTATTGTTATCATTATTGTTATTATCATTATTTTTATTGATATTATCATAATCATTATTATTATTACTGTTATTACTATTATTATTATTATTATTATTATTACTAGCAGGGCCCATGGAAATTCTATGAAAAAGTATGAGGTACTCCTCGCTTCTTTCACCCTCTTCCTTATACCTTCCGCCTCCCTTCTCCCTCTTCCTTTCTATACCCTTTTTATCGCCTACCTTTTCCTTTTTTCCTTTCCCTTTCCCTCCCTTTTAACCTTCCCCTTTCCCGCTTTCACTTCCTTAAATTCACTCTACCTCCCCTGCCTTCCTTTCTCTTTCTTCTTAAACTCCCCCACCCACCTTCGCCCCCTTATCCCCTTCCCTCCCTCTCCCCCTCCCTTTTATATCTGCGCCCCTCTCCTTTCTCCCCTCCCTTTCCTCTCAGCCATCCGCTTTTCCTCTTTAAGTCCCCTTGATTTCCCTTCTACCTCCCTTTTTGCTATCTCACTTTTCTTCTTAAGCTACTCCCCCCCCCCTTTCTTCCCCCCCTTCCCCATCTCACTTTTCTCTTTAAGCTCTCTTCTCCATCTCCCTTTTCTCTTTAAGCTCCCTTCCCCATCTCTATTTTCTCTTTAAGCTCCCTTCCCCATCTCCATTTTCTCTTTAAGCTTTCTTCCCAATCTTCCTTTTCTTTTTAAGCTCCCTTCCCCACCTTCCTTTTCTCTTTAAGCTCCCTTCCCCATCTTCCTTTTCTTTTTAAGCTCCCTTACCCACCTTCCTTTTCTCTTTAAGCTCCCTTCCCCATCTCCCTTTTCTCTTTAAGCTCCCTTCCCCATCTTCCTTTTCTTTTTAAGCTCCCTTACCCATCTTCCTTTTCTCTTTAAGCTCCCTTCCCATCTCCCTTTTCTCTTTAAGCTCCCTTCCCCATCTCCATTTTCTCTCTAAGCTCCCTTCCCCTCCCTTTTTCCCTCTCCCCTGGTTCTGTCCAGTCACATGGGATAGGATTCCAGACATAGGATAACCATCTTACACCAAAGTGTCGAGACTTCAAATCCTCAGTTACATGGAATGAAACAAAGGGTGGACTATGAGCTGAGATGAGCGGTCTTTATTGTGGTTATTATTTCTACTAATGTTATCGTCATTTGTATTTCAAACGTTATATGGATTTTCCAATATATTCATTATCCTTATTCTCCTTGTCATTATTTTTATTATCATTACTGTTATTATTATCATTATTATTACTATTATTTTCATTATCCTTATCATTATCATTTTCTTTTCTTTTTTTATTATAATTTTTATTATCATAATTATTACAATGATTATTATCATTATTATTAGGAGCAGCATTATTATCATTAGCATTAATGTTATTATTATTATTGTCATTACCTTTAGTAGTAGTAGTAGTAGTAGTAGTAGTAGTAGTATCATTATCACTATTATCATCATTAGTAGTAGGAGTAGTATTGTTATTAAATATATAATTATAGTTATTGTTATTCATACTACTACTACTATTAATATCGCTGTCATTAACCTCACATTTTTGCAGTAAATAAATTGAAGCAACGGTAATTAAGTACAATTATTAATATAGTTTAATGTGGTTGTAACGGTAGTGATAGTATTATTATCAGCAATAAATAATATATTTATTAAATATATTGTTATTTATTATGATAACAATAATCATAATGATACCAGTATTATTAATAATCATAAGAACGACAATAATAGCAATTAATTATAATGGTGACATCTTTTTTAATTATAGCTAAGGTGAGATTGGATGTTTATATGAAATCTGGTGCTGAATTTTTTCTCAGCATGGATTAGGCTAAAATTCGATGGCGCTGACCCACAATATCAAATAGTCTGAGGTTCAATGCTGATTTTACTCTCAGCATGGGTTATGATGAAGCTTTAATGCTGTTGTGACGCCGCTTTACATAGTGTGGGGTCTGGTACTGTATTTCTCTCAGCATGAATTTATTTTTAGATTTAATGCTGTTGTCTCACAGTATTCAATAGTATAAAGTCCGTTTTCCGTCTCTCAGCATGAATTATGTTGAGATCTAATGCTGTTGTCTCACGATATTAGGTCGTATGAACTCTTATTTCTGTCTCTCAGTATGATTTATGGTGAGATTTTATGCTAGTCTAAAGTCCGATGCTCTTTATCCTCTCAGCATATTGTGTGCGAGGGATAGTGACTTCCGGCCGAACGACTTCCCGTTAAGGAGCTGATTCTACTGCCGGTTCCTCGGCTATGCAAACCGGATGGCGATAATGCTGGCTTAAAGCTTGCTATTTCTTTTTCTTCTTCTCCTTCGTCTTCTTTTTCTCCTTCTTCATCTTCTTCTCCCTCTTCTTCTTCTTCTTCTTTTTCTTCTTTCTTCTTCTTCTCCTTTTTCTCCCTCTTCTTCTTCCTCTCCCTCCTCTCTTTCTTCTTCTTTCTTCTTTCTTCTTCTTCTCCCTCTTCTTCTCCCTCTTCTTCTTCTTCTTCTTCTTCTTCTTCTTCTCTTTCTTCTTCTTCTCCTTCTTCTCTTTCTTTTTCTCCTTTTTCTTCTTATTATTATTATCTATTATTATTATCATTCTTTTGAACATCGCTGAAACGGAGAAGGAAACGCCAAACTGAAAATCCGTAGGTTCATTGGAGGTGTAAATATAATGAAAGAACTGACGCTTCTCTGGCCGCTTGGTTCTTATCTCTTACGAAAAATATCGACATACATAAAATAACATGTTACAATGTTAATAATATAAGATATAAATACTTGCGCACATGTCATGAGGTCTATGGAGAGGTGGCTACACTAAATATATATCACAGCATGATACTATCGGTATATATGTCACGGATTATTATTGGGCATTACCAATTGCCTCATAACACGAAACACTGTAACATTATGCATGCCAGTGTCACTGTAACCCCATTATACCACACTATAATCATCCAAAATATTTATGTTCATTAAATCCTGCAATCGAAAGTGTTGATTTTTTTTTTTTTTTTTTTTTTCATATAATTTTCAAGATTTTTCGATATACATAATAAAAACGTTTGTTCTTTCTCGATACAGTGCGGCGATTTCTCGTTTACTGTTCTATAAGTCTTAATAACTGCTAGTATAACTTAAAAAAGAGTTGTTTTATTTTATTTTTATGCTATTTCCCACCATCTCTGTGTCTGACCTGTTCTCAACCATTGCAACATCGATGACATGACTCCATTATAACTACCGTGTCTGGCCTTCTCCTCAATCCTTCCAATATTGATGACATGACTCCAGTTGTTTTATTTTATATGTGTTTTATTTCCCACTATCTCTGTCTCTGACCTGTCCTCAACCATTGCAACATCGATAAAATGACTCCATTATAACTATTGTGTCTGGCCTTCTCCTCAACCCTTGCAACACCGATGAAATGACTTCAATTATAACCATCATGTCTGGTTTTCTGCAATCAGCACTCAAGTCACACTAACGGTCGCATGCTTCAAGAAAGTGTGCGATGCAAATCAGGTCGCAACACAATTCTCTCGTGTTAAAATCTTCACGTTGGAAGTTTTGCCGCAGCTGCAGGATTGTCAGTTGCAAGAATAGAATTTCCATACCCTTTTTCGCATTATTTTAGCTCATCATTTCTTTTTAGGAGAAATTAATTCTATTATAAACCACAGATTATTCACGCTTTAACGAATGCATTCTACAATTTCTTTAAGCATACAGCTATTAATATGAAAATCCTGCACCGTCATTTGTCTTTTCAAATGAGTTATACATTTTGGTTTGTATTCATATTCCTTCGTATCTTTTCGCGTTGCATGACCCCACATAAGTCTCAGTAAACAGTCTCTTGCCACATTAGTATTCTTTCTGTTGCATTCAATTTGCTCGAGGTTTTTGCAATTGCTTACCAAATGTTGCTCGCTCTCTTCCTCCTCTTTCCACGAAGTCTATATTTTATTTTGGTCGTTTAAGATTTAGTATTTGACATTTTTTAACACTTAACATTTGGTATGTCACTTTTTTTTTACATTTAGTGTTCGGTAGTTAACATTTTTTGACATCCAATATGCATTCACCCTTCATCCAATGTGTATTTAACATTTTTAACATCCAACATGCATTCAACATTTTGAACATCCAACACGTATTTAACATTGTTAACATTCAACATGCATTCAACATTTTGAACATCCAACACGTATTTAACATTGTTAACATTCAACATGCATTCAACATTTTGAACATCCAACACGTATTTAACATTTTGATCATCCAACATGCATTCAACATTTTGAACATCCAACACGTATTTAACATTGGTAACATTCAACATGCATTCAACATTTTGAACATCCAACACGTATTTAACATTTTGAACATCCAACATGCATTCAACATTTTGAACATCCAACACGTATATAACATTGTTAACATTCAACATGCATTCAACATTTTGAACATCCAACACGTATTCAACATTTTTAACATCCAACATGTATTTATTATTTAACATTCAACATGTACCATTTTTTTTTTACATTCACCATGTGGTATTAAACATTTGAATATCTAACATTTGGTATTTAACATTTGATCATCTAATATTTGGCATTTTACATTCATGCAGAAATAACTGTTTTAAGCTTGAATTCCTTGGGGCGGATGTTGCAATAAGGAAAGTATCAAAATCAAAATTCAACAGTGCAATTACTCAATTACCTATCTTTGTATTGTTAGATTAATTATTTTTGTACTTTTTTCTTTGTTTCTTTTTTTTCTTTGTTTCTTTTTTTTTGGGGGGGGGGTGGGGAGGGCATTGATATATCTTTTGAATTTTTTTTTTTTTTTTTTTCTTCTTCGTCAAAGTGATCATGTATATTCATTCAACTTCTTACTAATTCCTACCTCACTCCTCTTTAACCTCTTTTTTTTTTTATCTCTGTCCCTCTCTCTCTCTCTCTCTCTCTCTCTCTCTCTCTCTCTCTCTGTCTCTCTGTGTCTCTCTCTGTCTCTCTCTCTCTGTCTCTCTCTCTCTCTCTCTCTCTCTCTCTCTCTCTCTCTCTCTCTCTCTCGCTCTCTCTCTCTCTCGCTCTCTCGCTCTCTCTCTCTCTCTCTCTCTCTCTCTCTCTCTCTCTCTCGCTCTCGCTCTCTCTCTCGCTCTCTCTCTCTCTCTCTCTCGCTCTCTCGCTCTCTCTCTCTCTCTCTCTCTCTCTCTCTCTCTCTCTCTCTCTCTCTCTCTCTCTCTCTCTCTCTCTCTCTCTCTCTCTCTCTCTCTCTCTCTCTCTCTCTCTCTCTCTCTCTCTCTCTCTCTCTCTCTCTCTCTCTCTCTCTCTCTCTCTCTCTCTCTCTCTCTCTCTCTCTCTCTCTCTCTCTCTGGGTATTTTTATGTTTTGCTTTTTCCACTAAAGATATTAGCATCCGGTTGTACAGACAGATAACACTGGCGGATGCACATACTTTCAATCTTGTTTTCTTTCCCAAATCTCTCTCTCACAATTTATACATATATATATATATATATATATATATATATACATATATATATATATATACACACACATATATGTATGCATGTATGTGTGTTTGTGTGTGTGTGTGTGTGTGTGTGTGTGTGTGTGTGTGTGTGTGTGTGTGTGTGTGTGTGTGTGTGTGTGTGTGTATGTATGTATACATACATATACATATATATACATATATATGTATATATATGTGCATATATATAAACATACATATGTGTGTGTATATAAAGTACTATCAAAATTATGGAGACCACCGGTGATTTCAACTATTTTTGGTAGACTATCTATCCCAAAATGAAAGCAATTCATATTTCCAAATTATATTTGCGTATAATATTAAAGACATGACATGAGTAGCAGCAGCACTTGGAATGCCTCGATTGTACCAGCGGGCCTTTTCCCTGATTTTTGGGTTTTTATGCCATACCTTTATCAATCGTTCAATTACCTCAACTTTCTACTTGGCTTATCTTGTCTTTCATTCTATAGGATTGAAATCTGGACTGTCTCCATGCCATGCTTATCCAAATGTGTTTTAATATCATTGCGAGTTCCATCATACATGAAAATGCAAGTCATTATCTGACGGGGAAGATAAAGAGGATGGCTTTGAGCAATTTTTTTAACTATATTTACAAGCATTCTGTCCCGTCTGGGAGAGGAGACAGACTTTCCTCCGCAGTTTCACTTCATAGTTCTCCAAATCATCAAGTTTTCTTTTCAGTTTTGCAAGTGAAGTTTTGGAAACACCCACTTTCTTGCCTATTTCTGTTAGCTTAGAGACGAATTATCTGCCCGACTCATATCCTTTCCTCCAGCCATGGTGTTTCAGTAGACAGCCCTGATTCGATTTGCACGGTAGAAGGGCTAGATTTAGTCAGTGGAGGTAGTACATGTATATGCACGTATTTTAAGAAATAAAACCGGAAACCAGAAGTCCGGGAACAGTGTTAAGGGTTATATATGTGTGTGTGTGCGTGTCTGTGTTCGTGTGTGTGTGAGTGTGTGTGTGTGTGTGTGTGTGTGTGTTTGTGTGTGTGTGTGTGTGTGCGCGCGTGTGTGTTAGGCCTTGGTATGAGTATAAAACTGCATTCGGTAGTAGGTTCAGGTCCTGAGGAGTATGGAGCCACTTCGTAGCCGCTATTGCTCGCAGGTCCACTTCGACCCAGAGTGAAGCATATACCAGGGTCCCATCTATGGAATAAATAGAAATAAGGGTAATAATTTCTAACTTTGGCTGGCAACCCTTCTAGAAACAGTATCTGTCAGGGAAGGCAACAGAAAACCACCCTGACTGATCTTTCCCTTGTATTGTGTGTGTATCTATGTATATGCATATAAATATATCGTTCTGTTGTCTCAGAGCATGATGTGGATAGATATGTACACCGTTTTCATGCATATATACATATACATATACATAATAAATGGAGAGATACAAACATGCATACAAGTTAACCAGGGCCGTGCTATATTACGTGTTTGCTGAACCAAGGCAGGTCATATGATAGCAATTGCAAACTATTCTAGCATTTAATGAAACAACTTCAACACGAAATTGACGACGCT
>NC_061843.1:2262510-2265010 GCF_019202785.1 Penaeus chinensis | reverse complement strand
TCCTTTAATTAATTATATGATACATAATGCATGAGATCCGGTTTCGAAATAGCTATGGTCGAGACATGTGTTCGAAACAGCTGTTCGATCCAACGTTCCCTCCGATTCCGAACCTTTGGCATCGAGTAGAAAGAGCGTCACGAGCAGAAACAGGTTCCAATACCATGCATCTTGTCCCGAATAATGCATATCAATATGTTGTTTTCGTTATGGCCTGATTTGACGGGGCATAAATGCAGGAAGTATTTCGTATGCCGGTGACGTCGAAGGTGAAAGGTACGAGAGGGACGCTGAAGACGGAGCTCGTAAGGAATCGAATCCTGATTTTTGCCGGATGCGTGGGTTCCAATCTCACATCTCCGGGATTTGCGTCTATTCATGGCGTTCCTGATGATCCTCTTTCTCCACGCGCCGAGCCTTTCCTATGATAATTTCAAGTATTTGTTTGATAAATGGAAACGAGCAAGAAGGGGCACAAAAAGGGGGCGGAAATACAGCCATAACCTCTTTCCCAGCGGGTCGTCTACTTACGACGCAGTTACGCTGTTCTGTGAAGAAGTTCGGAGATGTATTTTATTAACTCGAAACTATCCGTTGCATTCATGAATATAGTATATATGGATCTGTGTGCTTGTGTCTGTATGTATGAGCGTGTATCTGTTTATGTGTGTAAGCGCGTCTATCTGTATGTATTTGTGTATGTGTGCGTATCTGTACGCATGTATGTATGTCCTTGAGTGCTTGATTGTATGCTTGTGTATGTGATTATGTGTGTGTATTTCTGTGTATGAGTGTGTGAGAGAGAGAGAAAGTGTGTGTGTGTGCTCTTGTTGTTGTTTTTTCTGTCTGCGTATTTAAATTTTTATGATATTCTATTCATGTTGCCATATTGTGAATCTAATTTTCAGTGTTGTATAAAGTCTTACAACAGATTCACAGAATTGTATGAAAGGAACCTGTTTTTTCAGTTTCGAATACTAAAAAGTGCAGTGTTAATCTGGTGAATTTCCTTTAAAATAGCTTATGAAAAAAAATAGGATGTAGCAACCTGGAAACCAAAAGTCTCCCCTTCCAACAGGTATAGAAAACGGAATGTAAGTTGTTCATGCTGTCGTTTATTTTTCAGCTTTCACAATAAGTCTTATACAGTCTTGTTGCGAGAACCTCTTTCAGAATGGCCGTAGTTAAGCTATTTTTTCTTCCTCTCTTTTTTTTTTTTCTCTTCTTTCTTCTTTCCTTTATCGTTAATGATGATTTCCTTCTATTTTTTTCGTCTCCGAAAATCCTGTTTTTATCGTTGCTGTTTGGTTCATATAATTTCGGTCTTTTTCTTGTCATTTTCTTTCCGCTATATATTTGTTCTTGTTCTTTCTCTCCTCTTCCTTCTCCTGTTCCATATCCTTCTTCACCACCAGCATCTCTTGCTCTTCTACCTTCTTCTTTTTCTCTTCCTCCTCCCCTTCCTTCTCCCCCTCCTCCCCCTCCTTTTTCCTCCTCCTTTTCCTTCTCATCTTCCTCCTTATCTTCCTCATCCTCACCCTTCATCCTTCCCTTCCGCCTCCTAATCCTAATCCATCTTCTTCTTCACTTTACTTTTTCTTCTTCTTCTTCTTCTACTTTACCTTCTACTTTCACTTTACTTTTTTTTTTTTTTTTTTTTTTGTCTTCTAATATTCCTTCTACTTCTACTTCGCCATTCATCAGCGCCTTCGTTTCCCATCCATACAAACTGAACCTCAACATCAAAACTTCCTTGAGGCTTCCAAACGTCCAAATTCTCGCAAGAACAGCTGCTGTTCCTCTTACTCTACCTCCTCCCCAGTCTAACTCCTCCCCCCCACCCCCGCCTTCCTTCGCGCCGAATTGTGTCTCCTTCCGAACGTTCGAATCACTTGACTTCGCTCTTCTTAACTCGTCCGAATGCGGTCATATACCTTGTTGATTATTTCCTTTGTTACGTATTGTCTCCTCTCTCCCTCTATCTTTCTCTTCTCTCTCTCTCTCTCTCTCTCTCTCTCTCTCTCTCTCTCTCTCTCTCTCTCTCTCTCTCTCTCTCTCTCTCTCTCTCTCTTTCTCGCTCTCTTTCTTTCTCATTATCTATCTACCCGTCTATTTATCTATCTATCCGTCTATTTCTCGCTCTCTCTCTCTCTCTCTCTCTCTCTCTCTCTCTCTCTCTGTCTGTCTGTCCCTTTCTGTCTATCTATCTCTCTATCTACCTATCTATTTTCCTAACTATCTATGTGTGTGTCTGTGTGGATCGGTGTGTGATTGAAATCTTATTATCCACATTTTTCTTCCTTTTACGTCCTTTTTTATAATAATTTTTTCCTTCCCCCCTTTAATGCTAAACAAAAATTCTCACGCCTCCTGCATACCCAATTAACATAATTCTTCCATTCCGTTCATCGCGACACTTAATCGCTGTCACTAATACGAAAGGTTTATATTGTTGCCAGAACACGTTATGGAGTTCACTTGAGCAAAGTTTGCATGTAAT
>NC_061843.1:2202510-2240010 GCF_019202785.1 Penaeus chinensis | reverse complement strand
TCTCTCTCTCTCTCTCTCTCTCTCTCTCTCTCTCTTTCTCTTTCTCTTTCTCTTTCTCTTTCTCTCTCTCTCTGTGTTTCCCGCTCCCTCCCTCCCTACCTCCCTCCCTCTCTCTCCCTGTCCCTCCCGATCCCTCTCTCATCCGCCCTCTCGTCCGGCCTCCGAGATTTTACTTAACATTTTTCAGTGCGAGTTCTGGAAAATGCAATTACCCTTCGGTTTAGCCAAATTGGACCGCGATACGCCATGCCGTTTTATGCCCATAATTATTTCATTGAGGCATTTTGCTGAGATTGGCTTATTCGCTGTTGAATTATCCGCTCGATGCAGGCGCACTAGTTTTAAGCGCGGAGGGATTCGGACGACGGCGTTCGTGGTTGAAGAATTATTTAATTGTTTCGCTTTCTGTTTTCTCTTTGTTTTTGTTTTTTTGTTTGATTGTTTTTTGTTTTATTGTCTTATTGTTTCGTTTTGATTTTTTTCTTCTGTCTTGTTAATTTTAAAGGTCACTTTGCTTCTGTTTGTTGCTGTATTTATATGTCTGTTTATCTCCGTCTAGAACTATCTACTCATCTATCTACCTAATGATCGTTAACTCGTGGTTGCAGAATCATTTTTTAAAATTTCCTTGATATTTTTCTTTTGTATATTTTGTTATTACTAGATTTCTGTTTATGTTTTTTTTTCTGTTTCTCTTTGTCCATCTGTTTCTCATTCCCGTCCTTTTATTTATGTTATTTATCTATCTCTTTATTTTTATTTTGTTTGTTTGTTTTTCTCTTAAAATGCTACCCGTTTCTTTTTATTGCTGTTTCTGTCTTTATTATTGTGTCTGTATTTCTATCTATTTCTCGTAGTTACAAATTTATTTATTTTGATCTCCCTTTCTTTCGTTGTCTATCTCACTCTAGATGTTACTTTGGTTTTGCCTGTCTCTCTCCCCCCCCCCCCCCCTTCTCTCTCTCTCTCTCTCTCTCTCTCTCTCTCTCTCTCTCTCTCTCTCTCTCTCTCTCTCTCTCTCTCTCTCTCTCTCTCTCTCTCTCTCTCTCTCTCTCTCTCTCTCTCTCTCTCTCTCTCTCTCTCTCTCCACCCTATCTGTATGTATGTATATACTCTCTATCTATCTATCAATCTACCTGTGCGTGTATGTTCTAACCCAATGCCTTTTTCATCGTCCTTATATCACTATCATTATCTGTATCATCATCAGTACTGATTTGGTAATTCCTTTCTCTTATAACTTATCTTTAATCGGGTGCATCTCAATAACATAATCATCATTTCTTCCTTCCTCTCTTTGATTAAGGCAATTAACTATCATTTAAATGGCTGCTAATCAGTGATTCATTAGCCAGGAATGAATTTGAAATTATTACTAGTTTCACATTGATGGTATCATTTTTAATAACAATACAGTTTATCATTGATAATTTCCACGATATATATGGCATACATACACACAGTGCGTGCACTGTTTGTATGTGTATATATATATGTGTGTGTGTGTGTGTGTGTGTGTGTGTGTGCAGAAATATATTTATGGAAGTATATAAATGTATACATACAAACACACACACACACACACACACACACACATATATATATATATATATGTGTGTGTGTGTGTGTGTGTAAAAATTATGAAAGAGAATGAATATCTTCACAGTGTGTGCGTGTGTGTGTGTATATATATATATATATATATATATATATATATATATATATAGTGTATGTAAATGTATGTGTGTGCGTGTACGGACTAGTATCAGGGCGCTCGCTCTCATGTGCATGTGTGAGTGATACATATATATATATATATATATATATATATATATATATATATATACGTCTTCATATATATATATATATATATACATATGTGTGTATATATGTTTACATGTGTGTGTGTGTGTGTGTGTGTGTGTGTGTGTTTGTGTGTGTGTATGTGTGTGTAGAGAGAGAGACATACTAATTGTGATTTCAAACAGACCGACAGGCCAACAGACAGACAGACGCGAACAATGAGCAACTTCATCCGTTCGGCTTCGCTGTGCGTTGCGAGGCTTAATACCAAAATGCCTTTCCATTATTTGTGTTTATGTGACTCTCTCGCCACAGATGACACGGCTATAAATCTGCGCGCGAAATATTTTTTTAGCACAAAACATGACTCACTGCTTCGTTGCACGGAGAGAGGAGGAGTTTTGCGGAATATTCTTGTTTCCAGTTCTATTCATGAGGTTTAGGGCGAGTTTTGTCTATATGGATATGTATATGCATGCACATAATTATAAATATATATATATATATGTATATATGTATGGACATGGCTATGTATATGTATGTATGTATATATGCATACAAACATATACCGTATGTATGTATATATATACATATATATACATATATATACATATATATACACATGTATATACATATATGTATATATACATATATGTATGTATGTAAATGTGTGTGTGTGTGTGTGTGTACATATATATATATAAAACATATATATATATATATATATATATATATATATATGTTTTACATGAGGTATATATATATATAGATAGATAGACTATATATATATGTCTATCTATATATATACATATATATAGATAAATAGATAGATAGATAGATATATGTGTGTGTGTGATGTTTATCTCCCTATATATACATATATATATATATATATATATATATATATATATATATATATATATATATTTGCAACATGTAAGTTTTCACATGTGTGTGCATGGTGTGCATCTATGCGTGTAACTCTAATAGCGTTATTTCTATCTGAGTGTCTATACATTAGGATTAAAATGATCCCTGGAGAGTTAATAATCAGATAACGATCCTAAACTTAAACCTTAAATATGTCTGAAACAAAAATGTCTAAATCAGTATTCAAAACATTTAGAAATAAAACAATTCCCAATACAATGTCTAGGAATGTCCAGAGCGGTAATATGATAATGTTTAAAACATTTGAAATATGAAAAATAAATCTAAAACATATAAATTCTCTAATATACACATATATATATATATATGAAACATCTAGAATCTAAAAAAAAAAAAAAAAAAAAACATTTGCTTCTAAAATCTCTAAAAAAAAAAAAAAAAAAATCTAAATCAATAACTTAAATATCTAATAATGTCTAAAACAACGTCAAAAATCCTAAGAATATCTAAAATAATTCCTAGAATATCTAAAAATATCTAAAACAAAATCTGAAATGTCTGAGAATATCTAGAACAACATCTAAAATATTTTATAAAACCTAAAACAATTTCTAAAATCTCTCTCTAATAATAATAATAAAAAAAAATCTAATATATATATATATACATAAATCTGAAATATCTAAACATATCTTTAAACAAATCTGAAATATCTTAAAATACATAAAACATTTACGTCAAAATATATATGTCAAAATCTCGATCTAAAACATCTAAACATATCTAAACCAACATTTAAAATATGTTTATAGAAAGTTTAAAACAAAAATCAATGGGACTTTTACTCGACCCGGAAATACAGAGAGCTTGAATATAAACAAACCGAACGGGAAAGAAAATCTGTGTGTAACGAAATTCCTTAATGGAAAGAGAAGAAATATGAAGACGAGGAGGAAGAGGAAGAGGATGATGATGATGATGATGATGATGATGATGTGGGAATGAAGGGGTGGGAGGGAGATGGGGGGGGAGGGAGAGAGAAAAGAGGATAGTAAGAAAGATGGATAAATAGCTAGAGAGGGAGAGAGAGAGAGAGAGAGAGAGAGAGAGAGAGAGAGAGAGAGAGAGAGAGAGAGAGAGGAAGAGAGGAAGAAGGATAGTAAGAAAGATATATAAACAGTTAGATAAAGAGACACACAGAAAGAGAGAGAGAGAGTAAGAAAAAGAAAATGAGAAAAACAGATAACCTGGAAAAGATAGAGCAAACACGAATGAGAGTATGGCAAAAAAAAAAAAAAAAAAAAAAAAAGAGGAACGAAAAGACACAAATTAAACAGACAGATAAATAAATAAATGCACAAAAAAAAAACAAAAAAAAAAACAAAAAAAAACAGAAGGGGATGGAGGGAGGGAGGGGGGGGGGGGAAGGGAGGTAAGAGGATTGCATAGAATTATTGCCTAACTTTTTATTTTTTTCCCCTGTGATCGAAATTGGATTTTGCAAGCGCATCGATAACTTTCCGGTTCAGTTGAGATCAAACGAGAGAAGTGATTGACGTTGGCCGGAACAATTTTCTGTGATTTCTCGATAATTTGAGTTTGCACCCTCCATATCTTTTTCTTTTATTTACTCTTTTTTTTAAATTTAGTCATTAGGGCAATCATCATTAAGCTCATTTGTATCATCATCGGTTGTAAAATTAGAATCGAATGCAAAATGCAAAAAAACTATTTTATTTTATGCTCGTAGAAACCCGATCATGAATCCGAGATTTTGTTGATTTCGCCGATTTGTTCAATGGAAAGGGCCAAATGTCACTCGTTATTAAGCTAATAATCACTTCCAAAAATGGAATCCTTTTTTTACATGACCAAAAAATGAAATACATTTTGATTTCATATATTTAGGCTCCCTTTTTTTCGCGGGGCGGGGGGAGGGACGGGGGTGGGGGGGATACGTTAACAACTACTACTCCCCCCCCCCTCCCTCCCTCTCTGTCTCTCTCCCTAGTCCCTTTCCCTGTTGAAAATTGCAACAAGATCTAGTTAGCGCATGTCAGCAATATAACATTGCAGTTATTACTGAAATGTGGAATTCCATCAATATTTGGTTTATATGATTAAACGTGGCCTTCTGGTGATCAAAACTACTGAGCGCTGGAATTGCTTTAATCCAAGCATATGCTCAAAATATATATACATATATTTACATATATATACATATATATACATATATATAAATGTATATGTAAACAAATATATATATACATACATATATATATATATACACACACATATATGTAAATGTGTATGTAAAAAATAAATGCACACACACACACATATATATACATAAATATAATATATATATATATATATATATATATATATATATATATATGCGTAACCGTGTGTGTGTGTGCGTGTGCGCGTGAGTGTGTGTGTGTGTGTGTGTGTGTGTGTGTGTGTGTGTGTGTGTGTGTGTGTGTGTGTGTGTGTACATGTGAATGTGAATGCAAAAAAATGGCCAACGGAAACACTCTAAGGAAACGGCCATTACGCTGCACGATGTAATTTACCAACGTAGAATAGATAAATATTTATTTGAATGAAGCCAACAGAGAAAAGAAATCAAAATACATGATTGGCGCAGGAAAAAAAAAAAAAAGATTCATACGCGAAGATTCAAACCCGTGAATTTGGATGTAAACGCGTTACCCGTCAATTTTCATTTTCGTTTTCAAATAGTGAAGATCCTGATAATATTAACCGAAAAAAAGCTGGAAATCACTCTTGCAAATGGCTTAACAGACAAGGATATTTCAGCATTGTCACGAGAAGAGACCCAGTAAGAGACAAACTTTTGAATATTATTTAAATTTGTTAGAAGTAATTGGCCGTTGATGCTGAAACTAACCAGAAACAAATCATCAATTAAGAGTTTCAAAATTCGGTGAAGATAAATTTGCAAAGCGCAAGTCGGAAGAAGAAAAAAAAAATGGTAGAAATACAAAACGAATATGTGTGTTGATATAGTGAAAATGACAGGGCTAGCTTGAGAATTTGGCATTGATGGCCTGGGCGAAGCTAGATCTTCGCAAATCTCAATTGTATTGCTGTCCCTCGCAGCCTCATGTCAGTCGCAAAGGATCAAAGTGTAGATGAGACGCTACTTAAAGCAATGGAGCAACTGTTCACCGACAGGGCGTGCAAACCTAGCCAGCGAGGAAATGGCGGGATTTCAAGAAAAATGGGGTGTTACAGCGAGCCTATCTTCAGCGCATTACCCGCAGTCGAATGGCTGTGCAGAGGCAGCGGTTAAAACTGCAAAGAGGATCATCCGAGATAGTACAGGTGCCGGCGGAACACCGGACACCGTCAGAGCGACCCTCGCCATGCTTCATTATCTCAACACACCGCTGAGGGGAATAAACAAGTCCCCAGCGCAGCTCGCGGCAGGCAGGCAGCTTCGAGACGGGGTACCGACAGCCCAAGATGGACCAATACTGGAGCAAAACACTTCGCTCGAGGGAGGTGCAGATGGGAAAAGAAGGCGACACCCTGGTGGCTAAAAGTACACCCAGACAGCTCCCACCACTCACACCTGGCACACGCGTGACAGTCCAAAATCAAGCCTCCAACACGTGGGACAGAGCAGGCCTTATAGTGGAGGCACTCCGTCAGACTGTTGGCAGCGGGCGTATCTCCCTCAGGAATAGAAAGCATCTGCGGCCAACGCGCGTGCCACCAATACCTGAACGACCCGGTCCTGCACGCCTGAACCAACAATGTTATAGGGTTATGTTGCGCTCACACATTCATGAGTGCATATAGAAATACAAATACCCCCCTCCCTTTTTTTGTTTGTTTGTTTGTGTGTGTGTGAACTTGCCATGGATCAGATTGCTGTGCCAATATGCATTCTCTTTTCCCTTTATTTATTTTCTGTAAATGCTTTTTTTTTCTTATTTTTGTTTACCATTAGCATCTTTCTAAAATTTCAGATCCTTAACACCGTGCCTCTTAGGGTAGAGATGAACAATACGGGTTAATAAAGGAATATCACGTGACTCTGTATTGCCATTATCCTGAGATCTCGTACATGTATGAATAAGAGTGAATATAGTCATTCTTATCCATACCTTTACTACAAATATCACAAATTTTGAATATGGTGGTCAGAGCAGAGAGACAAATCTTATTAATTTGCCGAAATTTACTTTTTGGAATCATATGATAAATATAATCAACAAATTAATCTAATTTGATGAGTGGTTTTGACAGCATATGTCTTTGCAGTGTCTCTTCCACAAAACAAAGTCGAATTTTCAAAATAGTGCGCGAAACCTTTATGACGTCACCGAAGGTATTCCGTTTCCCTAGGCTCGTCCCTAGCTCCTCTTTTTAAATATAATTTGTCATTCTTTCACTTTTCTATCTGCCGCTGTCTCTCTTTCATTTTTCTCTACGCATCATTAATTTATGCTCTTTCTGTTTCCCTTTATTTCTCTCATCCATTATTTCCCCCCCCCCCTCTCTCTCTCTCTCTCTCTCTCTCTCTCTCTCTCTCTCTCTCTCTCTCTCTCTCTCTCTCTCTCTCTCTCTCTCTCACTCTCTCTCTCTCCCTCCCTCCCACTCTCTCTCTCTCTCTCCCCCCCTCCCTCCCTCCCTCTCTCTCTCTCTCTCTCTCTCTCTACACACACACACACACACACACACACACACACACACACACATATATATATATATATATATATATATATATACATATATATATATATATATATATATATATATATATTTATCCTTCTCGCATTCCTCACTTTGCTCGTCTGCTCTGATACACTTATTATTAGCTTCCACTTCCACATGGGCTGGAGCATCTGAATGTTCAGGCTTCAACTAATGGGCTTCCACTCTAAATTTGTTCCACTTCACGTGAGTCTCTTCCTCTGCAACCCTGTCGTCGCGCGGTTAACAAATTATCGCTCGGAAAATCAAACAGCCCTTACAAAATAACGGTCGTTTCGACTTCTGATTTATTAGCAACACCGACCAATCCGCCTCTTGTGACGTCATCAAAGCTCCCTGGACTCCACAGTCAGGCCGCATTTAATAAGCTACATGTCAAATCTAGTTGTTAATTATTTCCATTTCCTTATGTTATTATTTCTGTAATCTGAGAAATATAAAACGGAAGAACTTTGAGAAATGGAAACGTGAAGAAATTAGAATTTTATACAGATTATTAATTCAAATTTTGAACTAGGCATTGCAAGATCATCTTACAAAGTCTTGTATAAGAAATCTAGGATCTACAAATTTGAACTGTTAGTCAGTATGTACTGATAGCAAAATAATTTAGGATTTGAATTGTAGCTTCGGCATATATATATATATATATATATATATATATATATATATAATGAATGTACACACACATACACATACGTGCATACATACATATATATACAATATATATATGTAAATATATTTATGTAGATATATTTAAGCGTGTGTGTCTTGCATCACTTATTTTTCCTATTGTATTTTCAAATCACTTCATAATGAAAATAGATTTTGCATTACTGAAGTGATTTTCAGTTATAGAATTATCGCTTTCGGGAAAAAAAGAAAAAAAACACACGGTAGAAGGAAATAAACCAAGAATAAGGGGATATTATGATAACCCCCCCCCCCCCCCATCTCATTAACACAGTTTCGATTTCCACGGTGTTTCTGTTCTTCAAGTTCTCTTCTGGCCTTCTCTCGAGTATAATTTGTTGTTCAATAACAAATTCGTGTTCTTTACCACACTGTCGTCTGTTATTTACCCACACGCTTCTGTTCTTCATGTTGTTTTCTTTTTCTTCGCTATCATATTTCTGTTCGTGATGTGCTGATTTTATCAATTTCAGGTTTCACACATTACCTTCTCGTTTCGATGCTTTTTTTTCGGGTGTTGTATGTATTGTATACTTATGTAGTTACACACACACACACACACACACACACACTGAGTGGCACGTATGACTATGGTGGTGTTTTGAAAGTGCTTGTGACAAGTTGAGTTGATATTATGAATCATTGCCAAAGGGTCAACTCCACCAAAGTCTATACTTATATAGACCTTGAACTCCACCTCCATTCCGAGGAATCGCACTCGAGTTGATGAGTCTTGAATTTTTTAATTGTGTTAAATGATTAATCACTGTTTACTGATATTACATTAAGAAAGAGCAGTAAATACAAGTTGTTAGTTATTGACAACATACTCTACCAAATCAAACGTCAGAAAACTATCACACTTCTTTAAATCTTTTGAAAAAAACCCTTTTTTTTATTAATCGATGCAAATTACATTCGAGATGATATGCAAGTTTACGTCACCATATTCAATTACACGTGTGTGTGTGTGTGTGTG
Organism: Penaeus chinensis; assembly: GCF_019202785.1. NCBI lineage: Eukaryota > Metazoa > Arthropoda > Malacostraca > Decapoda > Penaeidae > Penaeus > Penaeus chinensis. The sequence continues at coordinate 2,230,895 of NC_061843.1, read as the reverse complement.
TGTGTGTGTGTGTGTGTGTGTGTGTGTGTGTGTGTGTGTGTGTGTGTGTGTGTGTGTGTGTGTGTGTGTGTGTGTTTGTGTGCGTGCGCGCAAATACATTAAGTCTAGCACTTAGAACAATAATATTCTCATTAACACCATCCTTCCCATGTTCTTCCAGTTTCAAAACCAGCAGAGGCGACCGCACTTATCAACAAGGTGCAGTTGTGTATACATGACTCCACCCTCATAAATAGGGGCATAGTCATGGGAACGACAGTTCTTATCGGTAGAAATAAGGAGTATAACTGTTATATACAGAAAATGGTTGATATCAGGGTTGTTAGCCGATAGACAGGAAATATACTGTTATTATCCCCACCCTCACAATCCTTATTAAATCTATCTGTAAACATATTTATGTGTTGGTTGACCACGATCGTTAAATGAAATAACATATTGCATGTGCTTGTCCTCCAATAAATAATAAAGTCCGTTTTCTTTCACCCCAATACTACATTAGAGTTTATCCCTGAAAGAACAACGAATTCTATTTTCTATGTAAGACTTTTACACCAACACTACATGAGTTCATCCTCGAAAGGACATTGAATTCCGTTTTCTATGTAACACTTCCCCCCCCCCCCCCCTCGAAATACAACATGCGTTTACCCTCGAAAAAAAAATCCGTTTTCTATGCATCGCAAAGACCCATCTGGTGGCCAACTTCGGAACTACATCACGTAAACAAAACGTCGAGGGAGAAATTCCTTATCATCCACCACGGAGATCCCAATTCTCCGTTCGTTTCGGGGAAAATAGCTAAACCCCAGTTGACTTACTACCTTAAAGAATATCCCAAGGCATCAGAGAAGAAGAAAGCACAGCGGGTTTGCCTCTCTTTCCCCCCCAAAAAAAGGAATAATAGGAAGAAGTCGCCACCATGGGGAAGGGATTCAATAATTACATGTGTAAAAAGTTTTTCCATCCAGCGTCCAGGGATAATTTGAAAAGGGTAAGATCTCGTTGAGGATTAGCGTTTAGGGTCGAGGGTCATTGGTGGGAGTGGTTTAAGGTTGGATTTGGAGATTTAAATGGTTAATTTGAGTGAGTGATGTAATCGTGGGAATGTGCCGTTTCAATCTTTATTTCTGTTGCATAATCTTTCATTAAGCTTTTCTCTTTTCTATCCACGGTAATAGAGTAGGAAAGTTGTATGTCCTGGAGATAAATGAGATGGAGTAACAGGAGTCAACAGTGATTACCATGATAGTGGCACATTGTCTATCACTGATATTAGTCTGGCTAAAGCGAGCGATTGCCACCAGGTATTTGTTAATGAAAATGATGCACCAGTAGACATGAAGTTCTAAAACTATATTTTATGTGTATTTCCTCTACCCAACTATTTATTCACACATGCCTGAACTTTGGGGTATCATGCAAACCCAGAAATCCAAACCTTATCTTGCGTACCTTCTATTTATTTCCCAGGCAGGGGGACAACCCCATCCACACCCAACCTTTATTAGCACTTTCTGCCAACTGTTTATGACTCAATTTCTCATGCTCTTTCAGATGGCGGCATGCATTTCTATCTATCTCTGTGCATTATTCTCAGTAGCATTAACCACATCCTTGCAAAATTGATGACCTTGCCAGTGAGCTTTATCTTGATAGAATATAAATTGAATCTCTGTTGGCCTTTTATTAGAAAACCAAGAGTTTGTCTATACTAAATTTGCTAGTATTGATAACTTGCAGCTGTATTAGGGATTACCTAATCTCCTTATCTTTTCTTTTCTCACCTTATTCACACACACATACAACTTTGTGCTCTGCTGACACTGTATTATTCAGTAATCACCCAAATATTTTTTGACTACTGATTGTTGTGATATATCATCCATTATACAGGAAACATGTCTTTCAGAATTCAAAATCTTCTGCAATAACTGTGTACAAGAAAGGAAATAAATCTTCCATACATGTTAAATATTCCTTTTTTCTATTATTCTTATTATTATTGTTTCTCTCCAAGAATCAGTTACGCTTGAAATGTGTGCTCCTTGTCCATAACTGATTGAGATTTAATAGGAAAGTAGTTATTGTTAGCATGATTGTGGTTTGGGATATAAAACAAGGTAAACAGTACTTAAAATTATTAGATCAAGGACATTTTTTATTTTTTGAGCTGGGTGTAAGAAGTTGAAAGTTTAAATGTTATTTGATATGATGCAATGTTTATAAGAAACACATGAAATACTAAAAGTAATAGTAAATAATATAAGCAAAGGAAATTTTGGCCCATAGTTGCTTTTTAGAGGCTGATCCATATATCAGATGATACCTTGACCTCCATGCTGTACAATCTGGCAGTTAATATAATCTGGAAAGGGGAAATTAATAGATGTCATAGGCAGTTAACCCAAATCCGATAGGCATGGCATATATGTACATGCCTACCCGGCGGCATTGAGTCAGTTGTCAAATAGGAAACTAGTCAAAACTCTTTCTTCCCAGAATATATGTGATGGAGGTTTGTTGGGCTTTACTAGGACCTAGAGCTCGAAGCATGGGGACCAGGGCATCTCTTGATGTGTACCTATTTGAGATAATTACTTTGAGATGTTTCCTTAAACGTTTTTGATGGTTGGCTAAATCTTGCTTTAAAAAAGGAAGAAAAAGCCATCAGTTTTGTATGGATATCAATCTCACTATTACTCTGTTTGCTCAACAAAGTCTTCACCTCGGTTTAAAGTGGCAAGACAATGCTCAGGCAACCAAACATATATTTATGGGAAAAACTGCCGATATATAATTCACTTCATCACATAAGGTTTGTCATTAAGCCAATATAAAACAAACAAACACTACTACTAGCAGAGGATGTTTAGCCAGGGATAGATGTGTGGAGCACCACCTTCTGGATGTTGTTTATAAGAGCCTTCTATGTGTTAATACAATAAATAAACTTATATTACAGTGGGCATGATATGTATTCTTGCCATCCCTGCCAAATGAGTTAAGATCCAGCAAAAAAATATACAAATTCATTGAAATTATCCATGTGGGCAATTAACCCAATGTCTCTGTACCAACTAATAGACCAAAAGGCACAGACTTCAGACATGTAAATGTGGAGTGTGCCATGTATAAGTAGCCAGAATGTTTATTTTCATGCCATATTTGCACCGATAACGTCCTGCGAGAGCCTCCAGTCACCTTGGCAAAAACTCTGTGCATTAGAAGGGGTTTAAACTGGATTGCTATTATTGTGTTGTTTGTCTCCAGCAGTATGGTGATTATTGTTATGGTATGACCTGTAAGTCAAATGGAAGCAAATGGATAATGGATGATTATTTTCAGATTTTGGGAAAATTGTCTTCTCCCTTTTGCTATAAATGCCACTTTGCTAGGAACATGGACCTTGATAAAGGGTGTGAGTAGAGGAAGTGAATCAAGGCTTGGTGATGGTAGTGAACTAATTTGATTATAAGAACCATATAAAGAGAGACTTATGTTTACGTGCTCAAGTTTAGGATTTGCTAAATAATGTTATTATTAGACTATAATCATTATTATTACTTAGAATTTGTATAGAACTAAAAGCTGATCCTCCCATTTTGGTAGATTTAAAATTGTATCAAAGGAAGTATTGAGTTCCCTTGAGCAGAATGGAGGATATGATGCATAGAGCATCCCATTTTGAAAATTAGTGCACATATTTTGGTAAGATCTGTGCTAAGAATTGATATTGGTAGGCATAGTTCATTGTGAAATGGATGGTATCTTCCAGCTTTGTTAACCATAGTCGAGCCAACTCTGTCTAAATACATGTTATGCAAAGCCACACGCCATATCTAAAGTCATTAGGGATGTTCAAAATGTGGCAAGAAAATATACAAATTCAGTGAAATTAATTGTGTGGGCAATGTAGTTCTAACCCAATGCCTCTGTACCAGCTAATAGACCAGAAGGCTTGGTGAGAGTTATTAATTTATATAAATGTTAGCAAAAGAATTTTCTTAGTACGAGCTCTCAGAAATGCATTAATTTTCTGCCATTGTAGTTTCAGTTATGATTTTACTCAAGTCAAGATGTAGCAGCTATATATACTCTATTAGGTGAAAATGATCAAAGAATTTTAATGACAGTGATGCAAACTAGACTAGTTTTAGTAATTTTGAAAGCTTTCAGTTCATTCTTGAAACTGGATATGTATTTGTATATCCCATAGTTGTGTAACACAACCTTTATAAATGAAGAAAAAGTTCACTTATAAGAACATGGACAAAGGAATAATCTCTTATATGGAGTGGCTAATCTCAGAATCTTTCTTATCTTATTCTAACTGAGAACCTACCCAACAGGTCTGGATAGCAGAACACAACCTTTATAAATGAAGAAAAAGTTCACTTATAAGAACATGGACAAAGGAATAATCTCTTATATGGAGTGGCTAATCTCAGAATCTTTCTTACTCTTATTCTAACTGAAAACCAACCCAACAGGTCTGGATAGCAGAACAAAAAGCCGATGCAGAACGGAAGAAGCAGGAGGAGCTGCGCGTTCAGTATGAGAAAGAACAGGAACTTTACAACAACAAGGCCCTTTTGGCCAGGGGTGAGAACAAGGAGAAGCTCTCCCTCAACTTCATGTACGAAGCGCCTGCGGGTGTGAAAAAGGAGAGGGAGAAAGAGGACGGAGAGCCAGAGTACAAGTTTGAATGGCAGAGGAAGTTTAATGCACCGCGTGAGAGGTATGTATATCCTGAGCGGGGTGTACACTGAACAGTTGTGAACGAAAATCTTGTAAAACGATTTCAAATTCTACCTCAAATATGTAACCCTTGTTGGATAGATAAGGTTTTCAAAGTTTTATTCATAATATATGACATTTGTTTCTGACTTTACAGGATTCAAATGGAATTGTTTTTGAAAATTTGATAGAATTAGCTATAGGTACTACTATGTTGACCTTATTCCTTTTTTCTTCTTTTATTCCCGTAAGTAAGTCAGGTTCGGAATACTACAACGATCATTTTCTATTTTATCTCATACAACCACTAATAAAATCTCTCTTGGCCGCAGCTATTGCAAAGACGACGACACGATCAGGGACCAGCCCTTTGGCATTGCCGTGCGGAATGTAAGGTGCATCAAATGCAAGGCGTGGGGCCACATAAACACAGACAAGGAGTGCCCTCTGTATGGCCGAGTCTTAGAGCCCACAGAGGGCATGGGAAACATTGACCACAAGGAACTGGCCGCTGGGATGAGGGACGATGGGCTCAGGCTGAAGAACGTGGCCACCATGTCCAATGGAATTTACGGTTTGGCACAAAATCCTTATGCCGGAAACCAGGTGAGAATGAGGAGGAGGAGGATAAAGGTTAAGAATGTACAGGAGATATGAAGGGAGGGTTGTTAATTATGGGAAGGATTTTAAAGGGAAGCCTTTTTTTTTTTTCTTTCTTTCTTTTTTTCTTTTCTTTTCTTGTCTTGTCTTGTCTTTTCTTTTCTTTTCTTTTTTCTTTTCTTTTTTTTTTTCTTTTCTTTTTTTTTCTTTTTCTTTTCTTTTCTTTTCTTTTCTTTTCTTTTCTTTTCTTTTCTTTTCTTTTCTTTTCTTTTCTTTTCTTTTCTTTTCTTTTCTTTTCTCTTTTTATCTTTTTTCTCATCTTCTTCTTCTAGTTCTCTTCTTTTTCCTTTTTTTTTTTTTTTTCCTTTTATATTTTTGTAGAAATATAATGTTGGGATTTTTTGTTTTTTCTAAAAGGAAGATGGTGTCATTATAAGTAATAAAAAATATTTGAAATGCAATATTTATTTATTCATATCACCCCCCCCCCCCTCTTCTCTCTCTCTCTCTCTCTCTCTCTCTCTCTCTCTCTCTCTCTCTCTCTCTCTCTCTCTCTCTCTCTCTCTCTCTCTCTCTCTCTCTCTCTCTCCTTCTCTCTTTCTTTCTTTTGTTCTCTTTTTCTTTTTTTTTCTTTTTCTTTCTCTCTCTCTCTCTCTTCTCTTTCTCTTTATATACATACATTCATATATATTTATATATGTGCATGTGTAATATATATATATATATATATATACATACACATACACATACACATACACATATATATATACATATACATATACATATACATATACATATACATATATATACATATACATATACATATACATATATATATATATATATATATATATATATATATACATATACATACATATACATATACATATACATATACATATACATATACATACACATGCACATATACATACACATACACATACACATATACATATACATACACATACACATACACATACACATAAACACACACACACACACACACACACACACACACATATATACATTTGCCCATAGATATGCAGAACCACTTACATTTTGATTTGCTAGGTCTTATAGAATGCATTTTTATTTGTTATTTTATTTTGATAATTATTATAATATTACTATCTATTCAGAAATAATATTCTTAATTTCAGAGAATTCTCTCAAGTGATGAAGAAAGCATGGATGAATACTCACTCCTGAGGTCCCTATCCACCAAAGAAAAGAAAAAGTTGCTGAAGAAGCTCGAAAAATTGGAAAAGAAGAGCAAGAAGAAGAAGAAGAGCAAGAAGAAAAGCAAGGCCGAATCTTCATCAAGTGAGGAGTCATCGAGCTCAGAGGATGAAAGAGAGAAGAAGAAGAAAAAGAAGAAGAGAAAGGAGAAGAAGAAGAAGGAGAGTAAGAAGAAGAGGAAGAGCAAGAGCAGCTCCAGCAGTTCCGACTCAGAGGACTCGGAGGAGGAGAAGGAGAGGACGAAGAAAAAGAGAAGGCACTCGGAGGAGAAGGCCGACGCACAGGCCCTGCTCAAGGAGATAACCAAAGGCTTGAAAGTAGACTTCATTGGCCCCAACGACCCCTTTGACATGTCTGAGATCAAGGTGAAGAGAGAAAAGACCTCCGACGACGAAGAAAGAGAGGGGAAGGACAAGACCAATGGACACCACCACCAAAGGGACAGGAGAAACGGAAGCACATCCCACCACGAGGAGAAGGAATTCCCAGGGGGAGGGAGAAGGGGGAGAGCCTGGGACTTCTGGGGTAATGCAGAGGGGGCTGAGAGCAGAGGCAAAGGGGAGGAGAGGGATGCCAAGGGGGAAAGGAGGGAAGATAGCCCCGGGCCAAGCAAGGCGAAAGAGAGGAACCAAGAGGAACCGAGAGAGAGGAGCAAGGAGAGGAGAGACAAGGAGCGTGATAGGAATAGTAGGGAGATAAGAGAGAGAAGCAGAGAGAGAAAGGATAGGAGCAGAGATAGAAGCAAAGAGAGAAGGGATAGGAGCAGAGACAGAAACAGAGAAAGAAGAGATCGAAGCCGAGACAGAAGCAGGGAGAGAAAAGATCAAAGCCGAGACAGAAGCAGGGAAAGAAGGGGTAGAAGTAGAGACAAAAGGGATCGGAGTAGAAATAGGAGTCGAGAAAGGAGAGACAAGAGATAGTGATAGCGATGCGAGATGTGTGTAAGAGAGAGGGTAAAAGTGAATACAGAGTGTAATATTGTGATGAATGGTGACTAGCACATTCTCATTTTACCTTATTTTCCAATGTGAATATTTTTGAGAACTGATTTTCTTGGATTTATATGTATAATTACTGTATGTATTGTCACATATGAATAATATTATTTGAATAAACTTATCCCTTTTCAGAATCAAGATATGTTGTTCCTAGTTTTAATTGTTTAATGATACAATGTATTGTATTTATTTTGTAAAGAGACAGTGTGCTTGACAATAAATTTTCATCCATATTATAAACTTTTTTCCTAGAAAAAAAAAAAAGATGAACAAAAAATAAAGTATTTTCATAAATTGAGTTAAGAGACATTAAACAGAATAGATAATAGGTGAAAGGAAAATGTAGGAGAGAAAAGTATGTGATTTAAAATCTAATGAAGTAATTTTTAGATTAAAACTACCAGCTTGATTGACTTGCACTTCTATATTTTGCTTGCTAAGTTATTTATTGTAAAAAGGTGTTTGGTTTATTTATGAATATTAGTACCTTTTTTGTTAACCCAATGCCGTCAGGTGGTTTCCCGATGCAAAAGCCCTCTCTCCTGGGCTGTATTCATAGTGGCCCGGGTCCTGCTGCCGGGGGATTGTATCGGCACCTTAGCGTGCGCAGCATGACTGTACATGCCCCGGAAAATAGGACCAATGCATCATGGCACGTATTCATGAGCCACCTGTACGTACATGCCACCTGGCGGCAAAGGGTTAATTTTTTTTATAAGGGCACATATTTATACATTAACATTTACAGGCATAGGTAGTTCTACCACATTTAGATGGTAAATTTGCAGGCTATAGATCCTGATTCCCAAACTCGTTAGACCTGCGTACCCTTTTCCGGATTAGCTAGTTTATGATAGTGCGTTTCCTTTTTTTATATACAGAATACATTTCAACATATTACCCTGATCATGTAGGCATGGGCACGCAAAACTCTGTGCTACGTATATATATGTCGGAGAATCAAAATAAAAATGAACCAAGATCAAAATTCTCTTTGATAGTTGCGTTTTTTATATAAGTAATATATGAGGCTTTTGAGTTTTATATGTCAAAATTCAGTGAATATATAAATTAGATGGGATGAATGTTTTCTAAGCTCATTTAGGTTCCATACTTGAAGAAACAGTAACTTTGCAGAAGTGTATTTAGGCTAAGTAACTCTAATTAGTCTTAAAGTTGTGTCAGTTAAGTGTTATGCTTGAAATTTTAATAAGACGGAAGTATGAATTCCAACGTTACATATTTTTTTCTTGCATTTGTCACAGTTGGGAACAGCTGAGAGAGCATATGAGTTGATTTTTTATTTCCTATTGCTTTGAATTTGAAAAAAGCTGTTCAATGTTTTTGCATGTTTTAAAATTTTAATTAATGTGTATAACTTTGAAAATTATATATATTCTATTACAAAAACAGATACTAAAGAAAAAGTACTTCTTCTCCCAAAGTCAACTATGTAGTGCTAAATTCTTTTAATTTTCCAACAAATAATAGGCATAAAGTAAACACTGGTGATGGTTTATACATTAATTATAGTAATATATATATTATAAAACATTATAACTTATCACAACACACTGGTAATTCTTTTAAGCAACTTGTAGGAAAATGTATAAACACTTTAGTTACCTTGATTAACCCATAAATTGTGAAGCATAGCTCAGGCATCAGAGTAAAAGATACCCTGTCCAGAAATCTTGTTCTTTTTTCTTCATCTAGCTTCTTCCACAAATCTTCCACTTGGATGCCCTGTGCCCGTGCTTGGCTCAGGGCATGAGAAAGTCCCCACCATTGCCCGATGTCTTCCCTGCGATAAGGAGGTTCGGTCACCCTCTATGGTCTTCATGCTCACTTGGCTCATCAGTGGGTGAAGGGGATGTTGGGCTGTTACGTGATGACGTGGTATGCACTATGGTGTGTGCACTGCGCCTTTTCCCTGTTACTCGGTGGTGACCTCTCAGTCTTTAAAATCTTTTTCTTCTTTAACTAGGTGATACCCTGAATGTTTATCTTTAAGATTAGAATTTTTAAGAATTTTTTTTTTTTTTTTTTTTTTATGAAAGCTCTGCTCCATAGGAAGTATCAAAAAAAGAGATCGCACACTCTGTGGGTTAATATTAAATTGACTGCAATTTACACAAGAATTCAATGTTCTTTATTTAGAACCACCAGATATTTCTCTTTGAAATATCTATAACTAATCCATCACAAAGATCGCTGTTTACGATTACTAATTTTAATCTTGCCTCTAAATACCTCAAAACAGTTTCCAAGACTGTTATTACTTCAATCATCCCTAATGTATGAGTGTCCCTCACCATATTTTTACATTAACAGTTCACAGGAAATTATTGAAAATATATACCACCGTAAAGATTTCTGTCGCCTCGAAATAACATCAACCTCAGATTCACGAGAAAATGGTGTGCTTTGACTGATTGTTATGGTTACTGTAACTATTATTTCTGCTTTTATCCCCCCCCCCCTCATCCCTTGCTTCTTGTCATGGGGGGGCAGGGGTTTAGGAGATAAAGACAGGGATCAGTCCTATCTTGGACCTCAGCCCTCACCCTAACCAACTTTGCATGGTCTTTTCACCTTCCCTCTCCTATCCTAATCGTTAAATCATTTTTACCCTATTTGCCACAATACTTTACCATAGTGTTATAAGACCTTTAAGGTCTAGCACATTTATTTGTTTTAACCATTAACCATTATGTTTTTATTTTGTTTTTCATTTTTTCAATGTGTAGTCTGTAGCATATGTGTGAGATAGTGGTTGTGAGATAATTTTGTAAAGAACACTGTAATTGTATGGCTATATCTGTGTATCTTCATGCATATTATGCTTGAAATTGTGTCCTAGATTCTGGTCTGTGATTATTAAGCTGAAGATAAATGCAGAAAGAAATAAAAGGAAAATATATTGAAAATTGCCTTCGAGTAATGCAACATTGAAAATATTTATGTGATAGTTATATAATGTTTGATTAAATAAGCACCCACAGTATTGAAATTCCAGTATTTTTTGAGGATTCAGAAAATGAGTCAAGATTTGTGGATTTTCTTCATGGAAAAAGAAGAACAAAAATGAAATTTGTTGCAAGCTCATGAATCACTTGAATATCATAACAGTTTTGAACAACATGCAAGCACTAATTTGTTGCTTCCATTCATGACACTGACAAAGGAGTATCTGGTGAGTAGAACAAGAAATCAATAATTTTGTTGACTATTGAATTAACACATTAAACATAATTAACAATATTATCTCTAATTACTTTAAATTGCCATTGAATGCAGCTGTTGACCCTGTAGAAAATCTGAAGTGATCTGTTTTATTGTCACTAGGTGTTAGTGTGTGTGTTAACCACATGCCATCGGGGACAGTGCATAAAAAGTGCGAGAAATGCTGTGCTCATTTTTTTGTGAAATTTCTCTATACATAGATGGCTCTGCTAGTGTTTAGCCACAAAGGAGTCAATTAGTAGACCTTGTGACCTTACCTAATTTCACCTTTCCTTGAATTGGCAGGAAAAACATATTTTTTACAAATGCTATGAATGTTGAAGGTGTTAATTTTATTATAGACATTATGATTACTATAATGTTGTAAACATTAGTAACAGCAAAATAAAATAACATTAAATATTGTCGTAAATCAAGGAAAAGGGTAAATGGGCAAGGCAGGCAGTACTCATAATTGGCTCATTGGTGATTTAGTGCAAGTATAGCCATCTATGTGTAAAAACAATTAAAGTAAACTTACAGTGAGCATGGCTTGTATGTACATTGGGTTAATCTTCTCTGTGATGTGCCTTTGAGTATACTTTTTAATCCAAAACAGATATGACTTATATAAATGTTATTGACAAATTTACATACTATATACAATCATTTACTTCTTTTCCATAGATTATTTGCATGTACATGATCTGAGTGAAATTTTAAAGCCTGTGTGTGTGTGTGTGTGTGTGTATATATACGTATATATATATATATATATATATATATATATATATATATATATATATATATATATATATACGTATATATATATATATATATATATATATATATATATATACGTATATATATATATATATATATATATATATATATATATATATATATATATATATATACGTGTGTATGTATACTTATGTGTGTATACTTATATATATATGTGTGTGTGTGTGTGTGTGTGTGTGTGTGTGTGTGTGTGTGTGTGTGTGTGTGTGTACATATATACATATATACATATATATATATATATTATATATATATATTATATATCATATATATATTATATTATATATATATATATATATATATATATTATATTTTATATATATATAAAATCATCACCACCACCATCTTCATCCTCATCTTCAACTTCATCATTATCCTCAACATTTGCATCATCATGGTGAACAGTTGTGTTAAATTATTATTGTTTTAGCCATTTATTTGCTTGTTGCTTTATTTCAAGAGATGTTTGAAGTTAATATGATTACCGATATTTCATAGTTATTTTATTTTATTGATGTGGAAATGAGTTTTAATTGCATTCATGACGTTTTTGCATTTGTATTTTCCATTTTCCCGCCACTTGAAAGGTTGTCAGAAAAAGAGTAGGTTGCATTAAAGTATATAAGAAGAAGTGTGCGAATGTTTGCTTATTTAACATCTTTTTGTAATGTCAGTTAAATATTATACAAATATTAACAATAGAATAGACCGCGAAATACTAATGGGTTACGAATGTAAACAAACTCCCACTTTGCACAGCCCTCAGATAACTCCCCCGAATTATTCGCACCCATTTTCATCTCCCCCCATTCAAAAAAAAAAAAAAATCGAGAAATTCACAAATAAATCTCAAAGAAACAAGACCCCCTACCCGCCGCTATCCAAATACGACACTTTTTTTTTTCTTTTTTTTTTTTTCATTTCCACCATAGTCCCGTATCCCCCTCGCAGGATCTTGTGTTTACATGCTGCAGATTCTCTCGGCCGAACGAGCGGAAATTTTCTCCCGATTGCAGGTCGGTCTTTCTCTCTCTCTCGCTTTCGGGTTTCGGGGGCGTCGGATTTCGGGTTGGTTTTGGGGAAAGGAGGGCCGAGGGAGGGGAAGAGTGAAGCTAGTGTGGCGGGGGAGGGTAGAAAGAGGGGGTGAAAGGGCTTAAAGGTGGGTGTTATTGGGGAAGCTTGCGTGTTGACAGACGGACGGACGGATGGGATAAATAATAAAAATAAAAAAATAAATAAAAAGGGATACGATTTATTTTATTTGTTTGTTTATCTATTTGTTTGGTTAGTTGGTCAAGGGAGGGCTGGTAAGTAGGAGATTAATGTCATGTTTTGAGGGGGAAGGTTATATTTCCCTGGTGTGTGATGGGGAGTTCAGAGCATGGGTGTGAAAGAGAGGTTTGCAGTCACATGCAGTGCAGGTCTGTTTGCATTTACGCGTCTTGCTGCCCGTAACTTTCTCTTTTTGGAGGTGCTTACGGTGTTTTCGGTACGGTGTCAAGTCCCAGTGCGTCTCTGAAAGTGATTACGGGATGTGAGACAGTGCAGGTGTGAAGATAATTCTGTGAATTTGTATTAATTTTATTTATTCTCTTTTTGGCATTTAATGATGTATAGTTATTTATATGATCGTGTTTTGGTGATTCCACAACCATTCATTCCTTGACAATTGCCAGTGAGAAATTTTTTATTTAGATTGTTTATGTTGGTTACATACAGTGTTTTAAACAATATAGTGAGCAGTTTTGTTTATGTGCAGGTGTGTGGTTGTCTGATAGCAAATTGTATGCAGAGCTCAAACTATTACACTGTTTTTAAGCTATAGAGAAAAATTCACTTTCACTTTCTAATCTCTACAGCAAATCTGTATCCCCATATGCTTTACCTCTTGAGTAATATTTGTATAGATTTTGCTTAAATGTAGTAAGTCAGTGTTTCTTCTTTTCTGCATCTGCATAGTAGCACTAATAGTAAGTAACATCTTATTATGGGTGTTATCTTGTTATTTTTTGGTAATATTTAATCTGTAACACACCCTGTGCTGCCAGTCACAGCAGGCAGGACTAGGGATCCTCCCTAGAGTGGGAGCTCTTCCAGTCATGGCTCATGGCTGGTTTGCAGGTGGAAATATGGGCTTGTTTCCTGGTAGAAATGATGCAAGAGTCCCTTCCTAAGTTTCTAATCTTCCTCCCAAGAGCTCTCTACACTTATGGCAAATTATTCCCATCACCTCAGCCTTCAGCCAAATATTTTCATGACAGTATTCCCCTTATCCTGGCCCTCAGTCAGATTATTCCATGATGTAATGGTCATGTTGTTGGGATTTAAAGAGTTAACCCACTGCACCATGCTGAATGTCCAAAACTCCAGGGATGCAGGTAAACTTAGGCAGGCAACTAGTACTTTTTGTTTTCATGGCATTTATGCTGTGATACAGACATATATATTGAGTATTTTCTCCCAGATGTCTCTGGCCACCATGATGACACCCTTGTATGAAGTCTGCACCATGAAAAGGCTGTAAACTGCACATAACCCTGACAAAATGACCACTCCCTGTATATTATGGCTTCTTATTAGCACTTGCAAACAGATGATAGTAACTGTTACCAAGAGCAACACACCCTCCAGAGACTATGTCCCAAAACCAGATTTTTTTGGTATATTTTCTCTACCCAACGATCTTGGGGAACCAGAGATTGAAGGAAGGGATAATGAATGACACTGGATGTGAATCAGAACCTGAAGAATTCAAAGAAAGTGATTTATGAAAAGTAAAATACTCAAACTATTGAAAAGACGTGCCAGACTTTGTGTCCAGAAAACATTAGAAAAGTCTGTTTCTCGAAACGAGCCAAACTTGATCTGTCGTACCCAAAATAGAATAGCTCATAAGTAAACAAGCATAAAACAATATGTGCGAAACATAATTTTTCAGGAAAGTCAAGCCAAGTTTCAAACAATATAATTATAATAATAAAAACTGTTTAGTGGCAAACCACATTCTGAGCACCAGATTCTTTTCCAAAGAAATTAGGTATTTACTCAAATAGAGTAGACTAATGAATTAGGCTAAGTAGCTGTAGGCTAATAAAAAGAAGCATATGGCAAGTTCTAGCTATTTCCACTTCTGTCTTGAATATTTTTAACCCATTGATGCCAAGAATGCATGTATATTATGACCTGGCCACTGTAATTTTATTATGTTACTATTGTTTACACATTGCCCGAATGGTTTCAGAAACAGTGTCACTTATGCTGCCTTCGAAACTCCATGTCTCACTTGTCTGGACAACTTGTCAGGGCCAGCAGGATATTGAGGCCGTGCTCAGAGCCTTCCGAGGCCTTCATCACCCATATTGCAACCAGCTCGAAGAAAAAAATTCATTATTTTATTATACCAGTGTCTTTATTTGACACAACATATGTTTAGTTACGGCTCTGATGCATAGGTAACTTATCGGTTAATCTCGACATGGAATTTTAGCAAACAAACATGAGATGCTACTGAAATGGAAGAACATCCTACAAACTAATCAAGAAAGTCGGATTTAAAGGGAAGAAAGACTTGATTTTACTACAATATAGAGATTAAGGTGCAGAATTTTTTGACGATCAGAGATTAATTTCCCTTCTTCGCTTATCAGCTAAGTCAATCTAAAAAATAACAGTACAACTCAGAAGATAGCACTCAGGAAAGTTGTACACATGCTACTGTCTGTCATTTGATAAACATTTATATATTATTTCACAGTGAATTACTATAGTTTGTCTTCAAATGATGTAGAGTACCATTATACTTCATTGACCCCTTGCCGACGGGTACGACGGGTAGACACGTGCTATGCCCACTGTTAGTACTTGTTTGATTGTTTTTACACATAGATGGCTATACTTGTACTAAGTCACCAATGAGCCAGTTAGGAGTACTGCCCGTCTCGCCCGTTCACCCTTTTCTTTGATTTAAGAAATATTTTACGTTATCTTATTTTGCTGTTACTAATATAAAAAACATTATAATAATTATAATGTTTATAATAAAAATAACACCATCGATATTCATAACACTAGTAAAAAATACGTTTTTCCCGCCAATTCAAATCAGGTAAGGTCACAAGGTCTATTAATTGACTCCTTTGTGGCTAAGCGCTAGCAGAGCCATTTATGGGCAGACATTTCACAAAAAATATAAAAAATAGGCACAGCATTTTCCCCATTTTTTGTTCATTTTCCCCGGCGGCATTCGGTTAAAAAGTAAAAGAAAGTGCAAAAATGAAAAACCCTGATAGGGAAGCATGGTGATCAGCTAGGGAAACACATCAGTCAAGGGGGGTGTCCAGGGGTGTAGTCCCTAGGTTAGGAAGGTTTTCGGGTCACACAGCGATCTTTGTAGTAGTTTTATTTGTTTAGGCTTGGTCATATCTTCCAAATATTTCGTAAATCAAAGAAAGGGTGAAAGGGCGAAACGGGCAGTACTCCTAACTGGCTCATTGGTGACTTAGTACAAGTATAGCCATTTATGTGTAAAAACAATCAAACAAGTACCAACAGTGGGCATAGCACGTGTCTACCCGTCGTAGCCGTCAGCAAGGGGTTAAACTGCCTTCAGATAACCATAAAAAAAAATTTCTTCCCACTCCCTTGCAACACATCCCATTTCCCCTTTCTTCATCTGCATCATCCCCCCTTCCTTTCCCTTTATCCCTCTCTCTTCCTATGCACACACATATATAGATACATATAGATAGATAGATATTGATATAGATGTATTGTATATATGTGTTTATATATATATATATATAGATTTATTATACATATACATATACATATACATTCTATATATATATATATATAGAGAGAGAGAGAGAGAGAGAGAGAGAGAGAGAGAGAGAGAGAGAGAGAGAGAGAGAGAGAGAGAGAGAGAGAGAGAGAGAGAAAGAGAGATACAGATATATATATATATATATATATATATATATATATATATATATATATACATCCATACATATATATATATATATAAATATAGATATTTATTTTTTTATTTATATATAACCTATAGATATATATAACTAGTATATCATTTCTTGGGATTGATTTATACATGTCTTGGAATTTGCTCTGTTATTATTTAAATACAGTTTGATGCAGACCTTGCTACGTTCTCATCCAAAATATCTAAAGATATCAGTTGTGGTTGCTCTACTTTATAATTTAATCAAGTACTGCAAAAAGATAAAAGAGTTGGCAATTAGTTGCTCAATTTTCTTGCATTGGCCAACAGCATTAGACATAGCTGCTGCCGTTGTATTTGTATAAGTCCACATACTTGAAGAAGCTGTTATGGGTTAACCTCTACATTCTGCAGCTTAGTTTTATAGTCTAAAAGCTTTGTTTCAAGCACTCTGTACTAACCTAACTTTTGCTTTTCGTCATCTCTGTGTCCAAAAGGGAAAGTTAAGCTGACTCATGACAAACAGAAAAATATGATTCTTTTTTTCTTTTCTTTTCTTTTCTTTCTTTCTTTCTTTCTTTTTTTTTTTTGTTTCTTTTTTTCTCTTCTAATTTTTTATGTAACTTCATTAAGGAACACATTTCCCACAACTTTACTCACTTTTTATATTTGATTTGCTTGTTTTTATCCAGAATCTTAAGTATACCTAGTCTATTTACCTCTGACATGCATTTGGTCTGAATCACAATGCCTGAATATGTTGTGGAGATTCAAGTTTTTTAAGGAAACAGTGCAGTTACATTCATCTCTTTACAGACTATAATCTTGTACCATTTAATTTTTTTTGATGAAACGTGTTTTGACTTTCTTGTTGCATTGCTTGTTTTCCTCCTCCTCTTTTTCTTTCTCTTTTGTCTCCTCTTTCTCTTTTTCATTTATTTCCTCCTTCCTCTTCTCTTCAAAATAGAAACATACATGTCCACTTACAAATCATGGTTCTGCAATGTACATATATACAGAAAGTGCAATATGGGAAATGACTTTGAAAGCACACTAGTATTTTCTTGTGATGACCCTTCCCCCCCCCCCCCTCCCTATCTTTCTCCATCTTTCCCTCCCTCTCTCTCTCTCTCTATTTCCCTCCCTCTCTCTCTCTATCTCTATTTCCCTCCCTCTCTCTGTCTCTCTTTCCCTCCCTCTCTCTCTCTCTCTTTCCCTCCCTCTCTTCTCTCTCTCTCTCTCTCTCTCTCTCTCTCTCTCTCTCTCTCTCTCTCTCTCTCTCTCTCTCTCTCTCTCTCTCTCTCTCTCTCTCTCTCTCATCTCTCTCATCTATCATAAGTTACAGGACCCAAAAGATTAATTTGTTTTTCTTTTTTTCTTCTTTTTCAGACACCTCGAAGGTGCTACCACACACTTTTCTGCAAATTTGCCTTCTGCTGCTCCCACAGCAGATGGTTTGTGCATGGGACTCTGTGAGCTTCTGAATGAGCAAGGACACCTGGGTAATTCTGGATTCATGAATGACATGAACCGAAGTCCAACACCCTTGGGCACTGGCAGACCTCCTCATGATGTCTTCGAGTTTAAGCACCGTCTGGCAAGGCCACCATTCCGCCCACCGATGGGGATGGAGATGGGGATGATGCCCGGCCACCAAGCCCCTGTGATGATGGTGCCAGGGCAGCCGGGACCTCCCTTTCCAGGATCACCCATCTTCCGGCCTCCCATGGCTGATGGACATCCTATACCCCCCCTGCCTCCTCCTCCTGTACCTCACATGGTTCCCCCACACATGCGTCCCCCTCATGCTCCACATCTACACTCGCCTCATCCATCACATCCACATGCCCTAGCCCCATCTCACCCCATTCCACCACCGCATCCACCTCCCCCATCTCATCCTCCGCACCCATCATTACCTCTCCACCCTCAACCTCCACACATGCCAAATACACTCATGCCACCAGGCACTCAGTTCCCACATATGCCCCCAGGCGACGCAAAGCCACCTCCACCCCTACCCCCTGATCCACAGGCTCCACCGCCTGAACTGAGTGCGCTTCCCCCTCTTCCGTCTAGTAAGTTAGCAGTCCAGCCTCCACTTCCTCCTCTTCCACCTCTTCCACCTCCAGTAGATATTTCGAAGCCCCCGCCACCCAAAGAACCGCCCCCCCCAAGCCCAGTCAAGAAGCCCCCTTTGCCCTCCTCTTCGCCCCCTCCACGCAAGTTGCCACAGCCCTCTGCAAGCATTGCTACAAGTTCCACCGCCCAGAAACAACAGAAACAACAGGAAGAAAAGAAAAACCTTGCCAAAGCTCCTGCTGGCAAACCAATCCCAAGTATTGTGTCTTCCCAGCCCTCAGGGAAGCCGGCCCACCAACAGTCCACCAACGGTACCACGAACCCCCGAAATAATGTATCCCGCAGAAACCACACTCCCACCCCTCCACCACCCCCTCTTCTGCACTCGAATACTCTACAGTCGGCTTTCTCATACGTGCCAAATGAAGATGCCCAAGGTGCTGTTATGGAGGAGGAGCCTTATGACCCCGAGGAAGCCATGTTCTCTCCTTCTTCGAGTACTGAATCTTCTCCAGTTGAGGAGAGTCAGGAAGATTCCCTGATAAACAAGTATGTAAGGAACCCCAAAGCTGGAACATCAATGGAGAACTTCACCAGTTCCCTTAAAACACCTGAAAGAGCAAGGTCAGACACCAAGAAGAAGAGGGTGTCTTTCTCGAATGAAGTCTCCTTCTCAGGCGAGAGCAAGACTCCTCAAGAATCTCCAGCAAGACCAAATTTAGACACAAGACTCAAGATCATGTTTGGCACAGGACCCTCAGTCAGCGACCCTTCACCTCCCAAAGTAAAGAAGTCACTAAGTAAACTACCTCTATCTTTAGACAAGCAGGACAAGATGGAGAAAATGGATGACATAGATCAGCCACTGTCTCCAACACCTTCCCCCTTTATTTCTAGACACATGTACCTCTACTGGCACAGGGAGACTGTGAAGTTAAGAAGAGCATCCAAGCTCTCAAACATGGACTTTGTAGATTCAAATGCAAAGGCACAATTAAATATTGATGGTAATGCAGGAAAGGCTAGTGTAAAAACTCCGGTGAATGGCCAGGTACTAACCCCAGGTATTTCTCCTTTAGTGGGGATACCTCCCCTGCCCAAGAATCTCCCCACTGTACCTCCCCCAAATTACAAAAAGCCTCTTTCAGAACACGTGACTTTCAAGGATAATAGTCTGAAAGCCGAATCCAGCCTGAAAAATGTAGGACGCGTCCATCCCTATAAAGGCAGCCATAATAAAAGGAGTAATACCATAAAGACAAACTCTTTAGATGCTGAATTTGAGCTAGCATGTGAAAGCTTCCCCTTAGATATTTTGAATGAAAAGATGGAAAGTTCAGAATTTAATCATAAAGATGTTAGTTATCCAAAAGACAAAACAGTGAACCTTGTCATGAAAAGGGTGCTTGATGACCTACGGAAAGCTATCCGGTATGAACTAACAAAAGAAATATTAGATAAAAAGTTAAAGAAGTGCCTTAAAACTAAGTAAAGGTTGTTAGTTATCTCTACAGACTTTCTTACCAGTACAAACCTCAACAAAAACTAAAAAAAAAAAAATTGCTTCACATCTTTTTGAAAAATAGGCTTGAAGTGATGGCCCGTTAATATTGCTCACAGTTCATAATGAAATAAAAAGTGGTTTTGCAGGTGTTCATATGCCAGGAGGTATGTGTCTTTAGAAAATCAGACCATTTAGTTATGTTTCTTCTTTTTCTTTTTTTCAGATATTAGAATTCACAATTTTTTAATCAACATTTTGGAGATCCTTCAGTGTGTATTTCACATCTTGTTATGTCATTGTTGATGCAAGCTTTGTCTTGGTGTAACAGAAATGGTTTCCCGGTAAAGAATGGACTAGAGGGATTGTTGTCTGTGTTCTATATTATGATTATTGTCAGTATATTTTATTTAGATGATTTTTTTTTCTTTCTTTTTTTTTCTGATGTATATTTATACGTTGTACTGTGATGAATCTGTTGTCAGTCAGTATTACTTGAGTTACTATTTCATGTACGATGAATATTATGAAGACTTTTTACACCCCCACCCCCTCAAAAAAGGACACAGTTTGTTTCATAAAAAATATATATATATATAATTAAAAATCTGTGAATGCAATGTTTTGATCCATATTTTGGTTCATATGAAATTTTGCATTTGATAATACAAAAATAGATGCATAACTTCACTGTATTTATCTTTTGACTTCTTTATTCAGGAACTTGTTTATTCTGGAAAAACAAAATCTGAAATGGTGTGTCTGTCTTATATTGTGTTACTTGTTTGTGGATATGTAGCCTGTACCTTGTGTTTTAATTCAAGATCTAGCTAAATGATTATAATGTATAATGTATCCTGGTATTATCTAATCTCTACAGCTCTTCCTCCTCCTCTTCCTATCCTCTTCTCCTTCCTCCTCCTCCTGCCACTTCATCTTCTCCTTCCTCCTCCTCCTGCCACTTCATCTTCTCCTTCCTCCTCCTCCTGCCACTTCATCTTCTCCTTCCTCCTCCTCTTCCTCCTTGCTCCTTCCCCTCCTCCTCCCCCTTTCCTACTCCTCCTCATCCTCTTTACTCTGCCTCCTCTTCATCTTACTCCTACTCTTCCGCTTCATCTTCCTCTTCTTCTTCTATATCTTCTTCTTCTATATCTTCTTCTTCTCCTCTTCTTCTTCCTCTTACTCTTCTTTCTCTTCTTTCTCTTCTTCCTCCTCCTCTTCCTCTTCCTCCTCCTCCTCCTCCTCCTCCTCCTCCTCCTCCTCCTCCTCCTCCTCCTCCTCCTCCTCCTCCTCCTCCTCCTCCTCAGTTATGGTTTGATTGAATATTGATTTTTTCCTTTTATTTTACTTTAATCTGCTTTCAAATAAGAGTGGAAGAAAAAAAAACATTTACAATGCTTCAAAGTGATGGTTGTATAATTATCAACATTTAGATATACATATGTTTATGAAGTTATTCAGATTTTTATTTTTTGTTCCTCTTTTCTGGTTTTATATTTGCGTGTTGTTGATTTTTTCTTTCCTTCTTTCTTTTGTCAATGATTATAAAATATGTGCAGAAAAGAGAAAGAAATCTCATCTTTCACTTCATTTGTTTTGAAGAACCAGGTAGTATTCTCAATGTGGTACAGTGAATACTTAATCATGTTAGCATATCAAGAAGATGACCATTTTTATTATTTATAAAATGAAAATTGGCAATAGGATGACTTAACTTTTATCTCTTAGTCTTTCAAAAGCAGTGAAATAAGGAGAAGTTTTTGTGAGACCTTTTCAAACTTTGTACAATATATATTTCACGCAGTGTATTTGTAAGGAGTGCCCCACCCTCCCCATATTCCCTTTGCTCCTAGCAGACCTCCTCCCACATACTTATTTTTTGACTAACTTAATCTGAAATGAATATTTTTGCATAAAATTACAAGATGTATGGAGTTGTTTTAATTATCGTCACTTTTCTCTCTTTTTATGACAAGGTATTTATAATGCTAATATGTCACTACCCCTTTTTGGGGCTGACATCAGCTGAGGGTCTCTCTTTGGAGGGCTTAAAGCCTCGGAAGTTTGTGCGACATGCACTGAAGTGTTGGTATTGCGTGTTGCATCTTAACTCTGACAAGGTGTAGTATATATATACTACACCTTGTAGTATATATATACTGGTCTTCCTTATGTAGATAATTATTGTACAATAGAGCTATTACTATGAAGTACATGTTAGTAAGTATTTTGAGGTGTTTTATAATCCCAATTTTCTTGCTGTCTTGTTTGTCGTTATAGCAAGACTTCAGTTAAAAGCGAGGAGCATTTCATTTCTCTCTCTTTCAAAATAATGAAAGGCTGAACTATAAAATGAAAGTTAAAAGATGTAAAATGAAAGATCACAGCAGAAGTAACATTAGCACCTTCGATAACTAAAGCTTAGATATTTAGATGTCTGTGTATTTCTTTTCTTTTCTTTCTTTCTTCAGAATAAAGAAATGGAGATAACTTTGAAGAATATGCAACATATTTTACAGGTGCCACCAAGTTCACATTATGTAGAGGTGACTTTTAATGTCAAAATGATAATTAGTAATTGGTGAGTATTTGAATTCCATATCTTTTGAGAATGAAGTCATTACATTGGAATGCAGGAGACAGTGTGAGAGTTATTTGCATTTTACCTCGAGTTGCAGTTACTTTTGACTTCACTAGGGAGGCTGAAATGGGGACACAGTCTAACTTGAAAGAAATGCAGGTCCAAATATATCACATGCAGGTCTGTCAGTCCTGCCAGTTAACAGACTGAACCAATTGTCTTGCACTTCCTGTGGGAGAGTGAAATGGGTAAAGTCTCATTGTAGTCCATTTCCCTATGTAGGTATCACTCCACGTCTTGTAAGTTTCTAGGCACTCTCTTTGATAGACGTAAGTATTTTTATATCTTAATTTATCTATTTTTCCATCCTTTTATATATGTATCTATATATTTACACTCACATATACATACTCATACACACAGTTTAAGTTATTTTTTTAAAGATACTGTCTATTATTGCTTTTGGCATCTTGTGGTACTTTTATTGTATAGAAGATTACTTAAGTATTGTAATAGAAAAGGGATTAAATTTGATAAGAAAAAAGCATGTCTATGTATACAGGCTTTAATAGACATTTAAAGATTGTTTTTTTTTTTTAAGAAAAAGTCTCATAAACCAAATGCGCAGTTTCTTGGCAATAGATAAAAAAAAAATTAAAGTGTGCATACATATCTAACCTCTTTACTAATGTATAAGCAACAAAATCATGCAAGACAGAAGCTTGCAAAAAAAGAGATATCATCCAGAAATAACAAATATATTGCATGGTGAGGACTGCAATAGAGAAAGACCTAAATATTGCTCACATGCTGATCCTTAACTTTCAGAAAAATTACGGAATCTTATTGGATATATTAGCAGTTCATTTCAAAAGGTCTGCCTCGGTTTTGAATATTCGAGCAAGAGTAAAATGTATGAGAACTTCACTTGACATTGAGAGATGGAAAAAACACTTTGTACACTTTACTCAATACTGTAATAAAAGTGTTGAGGATTATAAAAGAACAGTAGAAATTATAGGAACCACTGGTTTACCAAAGTATGTATAATTACTTATTTTTTGACCCTACAATCCCCTCCCCCCCTTTTTTCTTTTCTCTTTTTTTTAATCTTTATCTTTGACCAATTTCTTATTTAGAGGAAGTGATATACATACCTCTAGGCTTCAGAATCATTTTGAAGAATAAAAACGGTAAAGAGTTCAAGAACCATCAGAATCTATGTAATCATTATTATTGTTATTATTTTAATTAATATTTTTGTTTATCATTATTATCACCATTTCTACAATCATTATCATTACTATTATTATTTGAATTATTAATATTATCAATTAAAACTATGCATCATTGATATTAATGTTATTGATCAACATTATTATTAATAAAGTTCTTATTTTGATAAAAACAAAGATACAAGGTAGTTATCAATATTATCAGTAGTAGTAGTTGTAATTAACACATATATCCTCTGACATTGAAAATTGTTCAAATGGAAGGTCATCGCAACTATACCATAGACTAAACAGTTCAGGGACAGCAATAAAGTTATACTTATAAGGTAAGGTAATGATAATAATAACAATGATAATGATAATATTTTCTGAAGGCAACATGATTTCATTCAATTTAAAGTTACAGATGTACAACTAAATATAAAATATGGTTGGAATGACATTTTTCAAAGTAGATTTTGCATTGGGTAATTATTATTGCTGTTACAATTTCTACATGAGGATAGAATAATTATTTCTGCCTAGAGTTCTGAGTAATTTTTATAACTTGGTGTCTTGTAAAGTTTCACAGAACAGAGGTTCCCAAAGTCGAATAAATGGGATTTACTCAATAAATTTGATTTATTAAATTTTTTATTTATATATATTTTTTCTTTTTCTTTTCTTTACATTCATTCACATTTATATTTAGTCCTCTCATTTTAGGATCTTGTTAGTCTTACCAGATTGAGTAACATTATTAAGTACTGTGACCTATATTACTTAACAAATCCTTTAAACTCATGGCTGCTCGGTATTCACACTGTCTACTGTATTTTTCCTTTGTGTATTTGCACACAGATGGCTGCACAAGTAATCAGCAACTAATGAGTCAATTACCATACTTGTGTGACTTCACCTGATTTTCCATTTCCTTAAGGTTTCAGAAAAAAAAAAATTAAATGTCATTGATAGTGATGCTAATTTCATTACATTATGATTATTATAATGTTACCAATAGTACTTATAGCAGCAATAAAAAAAACGAGGAATAGGGTAAGTAGATGAGTTAGATAGACTAGTTAAGCATTTGCGAAGTCATTAATGTTTAAAAACAATCAATAAAGAAAAAGAAAATTCACACATGGTACGTATTAAAGGCATCCTAACATCGCTGTGTTGAAAGTCTAGGTAGAATTACAGGTAAAATTTAAACATGGTAGTTTGATGACGTAAAACTTCAAAGGACGATTAATTAGGAAACTATTGCCATGTAAAGCAGGACAGTGACTAGAGGCTAACTGTTGGTTCATTAATAGAAGTCATTTTGAAAATTTTTGAAAATGTCAAGACACTTCTTTCTGCATCGAACCCTTTTAGAAGGTCTTTAGAAGCCATAAAAAAATTTACTTGTATAATCTCATGCAGTATTTAAACATTTATTTAAAGTTGTAGACAGCTCAGAAACATAACATAACAGTGGGTCGGGATAATGGTTTTGCAGTTCTAATTTTAGTTTTTTATCATAAAGACCATGATGGTAGGACAGTCTGGCCAATGTGTGATTTTTTTGTCAGTTCAGCTTGAAAACTGGTTGAATTTTGTCTTCATGAAAGATTTATGGCATATATATGAATAATAATTATTGATAATAATTTTTCATGATCAATTTGCTCTTCAAAACATAACTTGATAGTTTATATCATACTTTATCCATAGTTTATTACCAACAAAATAACATGTTTCAGAATTTATAAACAATGCAAAAATACAGTGAGCAGGAGGAGTAAGTTAAAGCCACACGTTAGGTATGCTGAAAAGTAGACGGAACTTCTCTAAATGTACCTGAGTTAGCATCAGCACACTTGAACAACATTCAGGAGTTATAAGTGATGAAAGGCTCACTGGTGTTGAAGAAACTCTGCTGTAATTAAGAGCCCTCATTGTCCACAACCAATGTAGATAAGAAGTATGTGATTCTTTTAGGAAACTCTTTTGTGGATGTAAGCCTTAAGGAACTTATTTTCCAGACCTTTACCCCAAACCTTAAGCATTTTGACCACAAACTGAACTGGATCCCAGAGTTTGTTACCTGTCTGTGTTGGTCTTGAATACTTAAGTTCACTTTTGTGGGCAACATTTTTTTTTTTTTTTGTATGGCCTTGTTTGATTGGGACATGTCAGTCAATAAAATCCTCTTTTCAGCTGTGAAGTTAAAGAAACAGGAGACTGAATTTTTATACACAACTAGAGGAAAGGGACATCAAACAGGGAACAGCAGTTGGCATCATCTTGTTGCAGAGTTAACCTTCAAAAAGTACCAGTGAATGATAATTTGAAACCTGAGTGTCTTCCCCCTAGTTAAGGTGTATTGAAGATTGGTATTGTTCAAGGGCCTATTGTAAGGGAAGGAAAATTAACAGGTTACGTGAGCCATCCTTCATTGAGGATTCTTCCGTTCTGATGATACAGTTCTTGAGGCTACATTCTTTAGCACCCCAACAGGTATAGTCGTAAGAACATGTCTCTTGATCCTCCCATGTACTTTTATATCTAGTGTACGTACGGGAGCCAAGGATACATGGATAGATGTGGCTATTGCAATGGAATTATTCAAATACTTAAATATGTATTGTGAGACAGTTATTATAAACCTTTTTACCTTTTTTTAATTATAGCTTATATTATCATGACTTGTACCCTTTCAGAACTTTAACAGTTTCATATTTCAGTCATCACCATTCGTTTGCATTTATTCATCTCTACAATTTGACCTTTATTGAAGTATTTATGGTATATTTACCATTAACCCATGCTTTTAGATAAAGGTGGTCCCAGATGCAATAAGGAAGGGAGAAAATGGAATGACAAACACAATTCAACAAGACCTGGACAGTTTGAATTCCTTTGGGCTGGTATATGTGATCTGTTTTTTTTCCCAAAAATAGTTTTTTAGGGGTTATAACTCTATATATGTTAAGTTTAGAACCTAATGATCCCTACTAATTTGATGCGTCTGATTGTTTTAGGGTGGCTGTTAAGCTCTCCACAAGCTTGCTAATTGAAGCTGCAAAAGTAGCAACTGCAGTTCTAGATGGACCAAATTAAAGGGTCTTTATTTAAAAAAAAAAAATTTACCCCCAAGCCCAAATGTTCGTAAACTTCTCTTGGTATTACTGATGACCAAGTAGGGTGGTGTGATACAGAAAAACCTATATGACATAGTGCAGTTGTTTGCTTAGTTGATAACATACATCATCATCTATCAACCTGCAGCACCTTTGAGGCAATGCAAGCCGAATACTCTGCATTAACAGGCAAGTAGCAATATCCTTTATTCTTCTGTAAGCAAAATTGAACAGGTAAACATAATGTAACTTATGGACTCCACAAGATATACACCTTTTATGTAATGATCACATCCTCAATTTTATTTTGTTTACAGGACTGTAAATATGACTTGAATAAGATCCTCAGTAGAAAGTAAAATATATGGTAAAGACAACATAATTACTAGTATTATTACCTTTTCCGATCAAGATATAGATAAAACACAAGAATGTCGTTTCATTAAAGACAAATCTCACTTGCTCAGATTCACAAGTCTCTACACTTCTGATATTTCACCTAAATATGGAATGGGTATTCCTGATGCAGTTTTAATGAGTAAGCCAAGAAATCATCTTCTCCAATAGCAGTGTTTAGTGCTGTGAGTTGTAAAGAGGTTGTACAGGAAACTTTTGAAAGGCCTTGTGAAATGATCTCCAAATGAGTGGAAGCTTTTGATTTTGAAGACCAGATTGAATTGACATTGATGGGGTGATATGGTTTCAGTTAATCACTAAAGACACAAAGGATTCTTCTTGAAGCATAGAATATCCTAGCAAGTCACCTTCAAAGAGTAATTATTGCCTTTAAGTTCAAAATTGCATGTCAAGTAAAGGGCAGTGCTGGCTTCAACACCACATACTCTGCATATAAGAAAAAGTATGATATAAGATGATGATGATGATAATAATAATAATTATTATTATTATTATTATTATTATTATTATTATAAGAAGAATGATGATAATGATGTTAATGATAATAATGATGATGATGATAAAACAATAAGAATGATGATAATAGTTCATTTCAAGAATAAGATTAAATGGAGTTAAATCTCTCAACACAATCATACCCCCAATCTTCTAAAAAAAAAAGTAAAATGTCTGCCTTAAATGCTTCTTGGATAAGTGAAGAATTCTTTACCAGTGACAGAACTGTTGAATATCCTCTACATTACTGATAATAGGTTGATGAGCCGACTTCAAATATATTCACAAGTTTGAAGCAAATTCAGTATGTATATATATTTTGTGTGTGTGTGTGTGCGTGTGTGCGTGTGTGTGTGTGGGGGGGGGGGGGGGGGGGTGAGATCAGAAGATAAGTAATTGGATATAAT